>NW_007577794.1:675195-728484 GCF_000690725.1 Stegastes partitus
CACACACACACACACACACACACACACACACACACATGCACTCACTTTCTCATACTGTTGTAATTGAAAGCTGTCACTTTGAGATTTTCTCCTCCACAGGGATTTGCACTTGGCTGCGGTTCCAGGACTTCACTCGTCTCGTCTCTTTGATATTACTCCTCACCTCCTGACTCTCTCTCTCTCTCGCTTTCTGTTACTGTAGTACATAATACACGACCCCCCCGCATCCCTCCCCTGTGCATGCACACAACACACACCTCCTAATAAATCTCCAACAATTTCAGCTTTGAAAAAACGACTAAATACACTGTCCTAATAAAGACAGCATGGCGACTCCCTAAAATGATTCTAATTCAGTTTCCAGTTCAGTTTACTCCAGATTGACTGCATCAGTCTAATTGGTCATCATTTACTTGATTTGCCCAAGTAGCTGTGGCTTGGAAGTGACTGCAGCTGAAGTAATGTGTGGTCAATTCGGAGTAATTTATGTTTGTGACTCACTATTCTCTAATGTCTAAATCTTATCCCTCACTCTTCTGTTCTCCCTCTCCTATGACAAAACAGTGTAATCCATCAATTATGGATTAGGGCCTAAATTAGGTTAGCACATATTTAATCATTCATGTGGACTCACTTCTTTGACTAGCCCCTTAAATCATTAATTAGGAGTTTTGGAGATGCTAATTTGTTCTATGATCCGCACGAACATCTGAAAGTTGGATGAACTTGGATGTACCTGCGCATAAAGACGTTTTTGCAATATTAGTAGTCAAGGACTGAGAATCATTTTTGGAATAATAAAACCCCAACCAAGGACATCCACTCACCCACATACATAAACACATCCAAGATCATACTGAGATTTTTTAATATCACCATCTCAGGCTTTTGATATTAAGGTACAGGAGCAGATGGGGGATAAGATATAAGATGAGGTGTGTTTTGACCGGAAATGTCCAGCTAATGTACACAAACTTCCACTCACACCCAAGTTCCCATCTCCCTGAAGAGTTGCTAATAATGTACTTTACATACCAATGTGTTGTTCAGAGTATGAAAAAATCAGAGTGTTTAAAAGAAAAAAATGCAATACACATCAAAAAGTTATTCTGAGGAGTGAGTCAGAGCTGCTGTTACGTTGACATGCAACCTTGGAGAAAGAAGGCAAAGTGAGTTTCGTTATTGGACATTTTCTTCTACTGTGTTGTGCAAGAAACAGTACAGGTAGCTAAACAGTATCAGCATATGAATGGATAATTCACCACGAGCTGTAAAATTGTTTGCTTTTCACCATTTTTAATCGATTTAGCGTTTTATTTTACCCCTTTGTCAATCTTACTCTGTACGTCACAGGAAGGCTTAATAATATACCTGCATTACTTATCGTGCATTACTGGTCAGGTCTTTAAACTAGTCATACTATGTCTTCGATGATCGTGTGCCGTGGTGAAAAGAACACAGGTTTGTGCCCATCAGAGGTCTTTAAATCTAATTACCGGCTTTTACTATAAGTGATAGCATTTCCGGCAATGTTGCTTATTTCACATGAGAACTTTCTGCATTCTTTCTTTTATCTGTGTTTTTCTTTCAAAGCTTGTTTCAATCAAATCTGATCAAACTACTCACGCAGCACTGATGCAGCAGATACGTTTTTTTTTTCAAAGCAATAAAATGTTGTCAAGAAATACTTAAGATCTGAAACCAAGTTTTCAGGGGGCTTTAATCTGACAGACCACCAAACATGACACACACCCGACACTGAAACACTGCGGCTTGATGTATTTTGCCTCTCAAAGCAAATGAATGCACAAAGAAAAATACTCTGACAGTATGTTCAAGCCGATCAAAAAATAAAAGAAAGCTACGAAACACTTTTTGTTAACATCTAAGGAGCTTGAAGATTGAAACAAGTCTCTGCTTAATTTTTGAATAAAACAAGGAATCATCCTTTACATTAAATCCTGAGCTGTTTTTATCTATGTGCAAAAGCATATGCATGTGAAGCAACTGAGTACCAATTTGGGGAAAAAGGCATCTTCTATTCCCCTCCTTCAGCTTGAGCTGAGCGCTATGGTCCAGCTCTATTTTGCGGCTTATAATCCACACTCTGCTGCTCCTGAGTGCTTAGCTCTCTTATTTTCTTTGGTGACCTGGTTATACTGCAGCCTTATCTCACCTCTTCTCTCAACTGATTACCCAGTGGTGGAGTCACATTCCCTGCTCAGTCAGCAAAGTCTGGCTTCAGTTGGATGAACTGATGTACTCAGTTTCATAAAAAAATAAAAACTTATCTGTAGTGTGGCCTTTGGAAACTTGCACCAACTGCAGTCTCTCATGTGTACATCTCCAGATGCAATGAGCAGTGACAAGTAAGGCTAAATCATGTTTATTGATCAATCTGTAGGAAACATTATAGCTCCAAAGGTGCACTGTGGGCACATAATAATAATTGGTAGTTTTCTTTGAAAGGATACCAAAGGACATCAATGGGATTAAAATGCTGTAAAGGTCTCTTCAGTGTCTAAACTCCTGTATGATTTCCCTTCATATATTAATCTCTGGAAGGCCACAGCAGCTGTTCTAGAGCAGTGCAATCACTGCAATCTGCAACTTTCCACATAATCAAACTGCAGGCATTTTTCTTTTCTTGCATATAGCTTCTGATACACACACATCCACTTAAGATGTCTTATGTCTGTGCCTCAATAGCTTTCTGCTTTTCAGTATTGCACTCTGGTCCTGAAGAAGTCCTAATATTAATAGCCTAAAAATAATAATCATAAACTTAAATATGGGACTTTGAGGTAGCAATGTAGCAGTGCATCATTTTTGTTTGTCACCTTCTTTTTTTTAGAATGCGTCTGGGTTTTGTCTCTATCGTGTCCCTGCACTGATGCAAAACTGTATACAATTTTATTTGCACTAGAAGCAAGAGATGAGTTACTGTGATGATAAGCCTTATCTAAAATGCTCCCTGAAACAAGTTTCATCTTTTCAGCAAAATTTGTAGGAGTCAAATAAAGAGTGAGAAATGTGTGTACATGCAGTAGCTTAAGTGAACCACTAATTGGCAATGTTGTGCCATTTATTTTCTGAAGATAATTCTGATGCTAACCCTTTGTCATGGACACAAAGTATAATAATTAGAGGTGCAGTAATGAAAAAACTCTGCTCAGCACCGCGAATAAGAAAATGTATTTTCAATAAGTACAATCAAAAACATATTAAAAGAATCTTGCATTTCCTTTATCACCCCAAAGCTAAAGTATATTTTAATATTCTGAATTAACTATCCTTGCAAATAATACCTTTATAATTTAAACTTTTGTGTGTCTTGTAAAATTAACATTCATAATTTGTTTTGTTTTTTAAATGCGTCTTGCCAAGTGCACTGGGGAGAGAAAAAAAAAAAAACACAAGCATTTGGCATTAAATGAAACTGTACTGAGCTAGTTCTAAATCTGCCTCCTCTTTCATCAGACTGTCTTCTGTGGTTGTTGGCTTCATGCTTACATTCAGTGGGTAAATTAACCCACTTTTCCTTGCAGATCACTTGAAGTTCTGGAATATTTTTAGGCTGTCTTCCATGCACAGTGGGTTCTTACTCTACTCACAGATTTTCAATGAGGTTCAAGTCAGGGACTGTGGGATTCTTTGCAGAAGCTCCAGATTGTGCTTCTTGAAGTAGTTCATGGTGGATTTTGAGGTTTGCTTTGGATCATAATCAGAAGCCAGACTTTATTCAGTTGCAGTTTCTTGATTGACTGCATTTGCATCCAGAATTAGTTGATATTTAAGTGAACCTCTATTCATGCAATGTTTCCTGTACCACTGGTCCCAAAAGCACAATGCATATTAAATGCTGCTTCATGATTTGCTTCTTCTAAGCTTAGCTTAGTGATTGTGGTCAAAGAGCTGTATTTTTACTCCACAGCAATTGTTTCCACATGACACTTGTTTATCCAGGTGTTGCCTTAAATCCTTGTTTGTTTTATACAATGATTTCCCTCTGGCAACTCTTTCATGCAGACCCTGTCATTGCAGTAATACTACACCACTGCCTGTCTGCCTGTGCCAGCTAAACCTTTGTGCAACTCTTTTGCATTCATATGGCAGATTGCTGTGCCCTCCTGTCCAGCAGATGCACAGTTTTATCGGAAAATTGTCTTGGTCTTTCATACTTTCCTCTTAAGACTTTCTGAAAAAATAGACACTTTCAGCTAGAAGTACGCTGATATCTTTCTATAGCCTTTGATTGCTTTGTAAGAATAAAAGTAATCTTTATGTATTGAGCACTCCAAGTTCTTCACAAGGCAGTAAAATAAAACAGACAAGTTGAAAATCATCTTGAAATAAAAGACACATGTATAAAAACACAACATGGTGTAGAAAACCAACATAATGTCAATTATGTAAAGGTAGAAAAGGAAAGAAAAGGTGACACACACACACACACACACACACACACGTATATATTCCTCAGGAAAATCGTTCCAAAAACGCATGTCCCTTCTTTTTTAGATGTTCAGTCAGTTCATCAGATGGATTCCTGGTTGTTGAATGTTACCACAAGGTTGAGCAGTCAGAAAAGGTACCCAGCCCTTCCAGTTTTCAATTACAAATTTTGATCTGTTTTGCTTGTCCTGAACAAGCAATTGAGAGACTGACAACACGAAGGGGACTCGCACTTTTGCCCAAGCAACAAGTACTGTTTTTGTTTTCTATTTTCTTTTTCCAGTCCGTTAAAAAAAAACAAAAAAAAAACAGCGTAGCAACATTTGAAGAAAGGCACATCTTTTTACTTCAAAAATCCATCCTGTTGCTCATCACCCATATTCCCTTATGTATTTTCCAATTTGTTTTCAACAATTGCATTGCTGGCATCGTGCGCATGCTCTCTGTTGTCTGTGTGAATCATTTTACGTAATGACGTCGTCCAAGGATTCGCTGTCGATTCCCGACGAATCGAACAAGAAACGGAAGCGCAGCATGAGAAAAGAATGATGTGTGAAGTTAGTTAGCTAACGTTAACTTATATCGTCATTTAAGGAACAAGGCAAAGACTGAGTTTTGCTAAAAGAAGCGTTCTGTTTTGTATCCGTCGTAATTAGTTAGTCCTCTTGGACTAACCTGTCAGTTTCTCCGAGAGAGAACAGGAACTAAGTGTCAGGTAACGTTCACTGAGATAACCTCATTGCTAACGCTAGGTTAACTACTATGTGACAGACTGTGTCGTTACGTTTGTTTATTCGTGTTATTGTTCAGAGTAGCATTAAATTAAGGAGATAACGCTGGTTGTGGCCATCTCGGGATTGACATTATTACAATAAAGCCACAATGCCATGCTAATTTAGAACCATCCTGACTAACTAGCGCTAGCTACTTATAATCTGGCTAGAAAATTAACTGGCTAATGTTACCTTTAGCGAAAAGTAGGTATTACGTTTTAGGGCCTGTAGCTCGTTACCTTTTCCTCTAGCGCCAGTTTACTTGAAATTGGTGTAAGAACTCTGATCTGCTCTGTTGTGTTTATACAACACAAAGCTATGTCTTCTTAGCTTATTTGTTAGATTGTGCTTGGAGTGGTCCACACAGAGTGAGAGAGACGCTCTCATTCACAATTTTATATAGAGTGATTGATTCCAGGCAAGCCTTGATTACCAAATGCAAAACAGGCAACTACCCCGGAGCCCTTGGACCCCCCAAAAGGCTTAAGTTAGACACATGGAGTGCTAGTGGGCCCTGCTGTGTAAATGACTCCTTTGTTATAATCGAGCTCTTTTATTATTTCAGTTGACATTTTGCTGGGACTGGTAGCTGTTCTGGTTGGGTTTTGGCTGTATGTGTTAATAGGAGAGCTGCCTTATCTGCTGTGTGCAATATACTTGATTCAAATGGACAACAGAGGATAGAGAGACAAAAAGTAGGGGTGATGGTGTTAATAAGAACTAAGAAGCACATTTATTGTCTGCTGCTCCCACGTTGTTTAATTCAAATGTACATTAGTGAGATGCATCTGTAAAGATACATAAATGGTCTGATTCTTTCCAATTCTCTCAGTGCACAATGAGTATTTTGTTTGCACGAAATGTCTGCCTTAAGATTTTGTTTAGAAAGATACAGCAATCACCAATTAATTATTTGAAAAATCAAAATTGCACAAAATTTTCAATCCAAAAGGAGCTGTGTTGAATTTTCTTTCTTTCTTTCTTTCTTTCTTTTTTTTTTTTTTAAAGTCCTTATTTGATTGTTTCTGTCTTTTAATACATTTTGCACTCAGGATGGATCCAGCTCTGCTGAGGGAGAGAGAACTGTTCAAGAAAAGGGCCCTTTCCACTCCAGCCGTTGAGAAGAGACAGGCTACGTCAGAGTCTGGATCACACAAGAAGAAGAAACCTAAAATAGACAAGGAGAGCTCCTCGGGGTCCAAACACAGCACTGGTAAGTGAAGCATATTTTCTTAAAATGAATTGTCTTTGGTTGGTTATGTATGGTATCCGTTGCTGCTGGAATTTTCAGTGGTAACAGCAATGTGCCTATTAACGTATATTGGCAATAAATCATTTGAGAGAGTACAAAACACATTCTAGAGATACTTAGTCTGCAAGTCAGGAGAATTCAGGGGCACAGATTGGTAAAAGCAGAATCCAGTTTGAGTGTGTGGTCTCGAACATGCACACTCCTGTTTCTGACTCTTCTCTCTATATTTTCCCCTTGCTGTTTTGGCAGCTTATGAACACCTGCGATCACAAAAAGCTCGTTGCCAACCATTTTTAATCAGTAACCTGGAACATGATTAAAAAAGTTAATCTGCCTGGTTAGAAATTCTAAAACTAACACATATACCTTCTCCCTTATACAAAAATCTGGAACCTGTGAATACGCCAATATTTTCCTTTTTAAGAGTTGAACTAGTCGATACAAAATGTCTGCTACATCATTGTATGGCCTCTTTCACTGTTTGTGCGAAACAAGTATGAGTTGTTTATTGACCTAGGTTGCTTTGGGGTTTCACAAATCCTGCTTGCATGTACATGTCTTGAAGTCAGATTTTAGTTGAGCTTAGAGGAACTTCCACTTACAAAAAGTTTAGAAAAAGTTCAGTATTCCAGTATCAAACTCTAAACAACACACTTATGATACACTGATGAGCCCAAGCCATGGACTCCATTAGACCTCTTGATGTGCCCTGTGGTGTCCGGTACCAAGATGCTAGCATGATACATTCATTTGCCCTTCCTTGGACTGCTGTCAGTAAGTACTCATAAGTGCTGGGAGCACCCCACAGGCCTTACCATGTCAGAGATCTTAGTTGTATGGACAGAATAATTTTGGCGTTGTCAAAGTGGCTATGTCGTCATGTCTGTCAGTTTCTCCCATATCCACCATACTAATTTATCCCAGACCTTGATTGGTATTCGGTAATTGTTGTTCACTTGATTTGGGAATAGTCATAATGTTTTAGATCATCACTGTTAATCATTTTGCACAGCAATGGTCAAACATCCAAAATCCATTTTGAGTGGAGAGGGGCCTTATATATAGTTGACATTCAACAATACTCTGCTATATAGGCTTAAATTGGGCTAAAAACTATTCTCCCAGCCTTTATTTTGAAAGTAGAGGGGAGTAGCTCATAGGATGTCCCTTTACTTCCAGGACAAATTGAAAAGACGATGCTCTGCTCTCACTCAGAGTGCTTCTCAAAAATCTGTGCGAGCATCTGTCTTCATTACAAGCCTGAGAATCCTCACTGCTCACTCAGATGCAGTTGCACAGTTCCTCATGCATTTTCAAATGATCTCTTAGGCTCGTAAATCTGTTTTCCCTCATGCACAAATCTAATTCTGCGCTCACAAAGCTGTGACTTGCCTTGCTGAATGATTGACGCGTAGAATTTGTTTTGTCGAATCGTTTTTCTGTGAATATTAATAGGGCCACTGCAGATCGTTTTGTTATGACATTATGCTGACTGAGGTAATACCGCTCACTGATGGTTCAGGTTTTCTAGGTTGCTCAAACATTGTTCTCAAAATATGAGTAGTTCTTCCAAATGAGATTTACTCCTGATGTCACAACCAACCATGTTGTAGTTGGATGTAGGGCATTTTTTGTATGTCAACTGTTTTAATTTTGAGCAGTGGCCTCTTAGCATCCCAAGTTTCACAGCCTTACTCACTCAGTATACTTACCAAGAAGCAGCTCCCACTCGTGGCATAAAAAAAACATACGTTATTCAGTGACAATTTATTAGGCATTTTGTGGTAAGGCATATGAAATTATACATTGTGCTCAATATGACATAAAGTACATCACTGTGCAGCAACCAAACTTGTCAGAAGATAATGTTGCAATGCTAAACATGTTGACAACACTGGCATACAATTTACTGAAAAACAGGGAAATACAGTCTTTATCCAAAGCAATGATGATGTCCACCTAAGCCTGATCAGTTTAAACCAGGATATTCATGTCCTTAGATTTGGACAGTATTTTTATATATACAACATGTCTAATAGAAGCTAACTTGCATCTAGTAGGTCACAAGTATGTGTAGTACTTGCAGGGTAGTTGATGTTTAGCAGGAATGCTTGTTTATAAATTTGCTGATATGGGTCAGAATCTGTTTTTTTTCTTCTTTTTTTTTTCTTTGTTGCCATGTTTTGGCCATGCGACTTCATATAACAAAACAAAGCAAGAAAGGGCTCATTTAGCGTGGCACATTCTTCCACAACCTTCATTTTTAAGCATTGGAAATTTGAGTTTTTCAGGCCACACAATTTGTAGTATTTCTACTCAGGTGCTTGGTTTTTCTTCTAGTGTTATTTCTGGTGTAGACTATGGCTTTCAGGGTCAGCTGTAGATGTGGAGTGATTCCCTCTTAACTGAAATGAAAAGCTAATGAGACTCGCTCCAAACCAGTGTCCTCTTCCTTTTTCCACATTACTCTCATATTTTGTCTCTTCTCTCAACATCCTCCTAACTGTGAACAACTGAACCACTTTTAGTCATTTTCAGAAGGTCTTTTGTTTTTTTTTTAGGGGATCAGGGGCAGCACTGTTGTATTGTGGATTCAGCAGTGAAACCCAAATTCCTACTTTGCAATTTTCTTCATGCCTTGCTGCCCCTATACCACCTCTGTTTGGGATTCTGGCTCCTTGCAAATGCTGGTCATAATGAGCTTGCTGCAGCTTCCCGGCCCTTCCTCCTGTAGCTGGTGGTGCGTTTTCCCTTTGGCACAGCACCCACAGTCCAGCAGCTCGTATAGCACAGCCAAAGCTGCCAGGGACAAGACGGTGAGGATGAAAAGCAGAAGGATGACGAAACAGGCCACATTCCAGCCATCATGGAATGGGTAGACTTCCTGGACCTGCAGGGAGACGCGGGATAGAGGGACGGCCTCCAGGTGCCCTGGGACATTGCTTGGGTTTATAGTTGTTGTCATGTTGGCCATGATTTCTGGTTGGAAACAACAGCAAACAAGAAGAAAGTTGTTAAAGGATATGGCTGTTTGGTTCTGGGATTCACTGTAGATCAAATTAGAAAATCAAAGGGATGGTTGTAAAAAAAAATGTCATGGTAAGAGACTGATTAAAACTTAACATAATGGAAGAAGTGCTCTTTAGGGCATCATTTGCTCCCAGTAATTCTAAATATTAAAAACGAAACAAAAAAAGTAATTATTTTTATATATCATGTACAAAATGAACATACCGCTGTTGGGAAGAGACATAGCCTCAGCAAAGAGCACAGTCGCAGAGGGAAACCCATTTCCTCTCATAAAAGCATCAGCGCTTCTCATAAGTAATTTGCTGTAATGTGATTATTGTTATACTACATGATTACTAGTCATAGAGTTTGTCATGTTGTAGTAAGGTAAATTGCAGTGTCAGTATAAACAAAATAAACCCAAGCCTACATCTGTCATTACAGAAAGCATTATTAGTTAAATGAGAAGACAAAGTGCTCTAGAGCAAAAGGTTATATTGCAAATGAAGAGAAACCCTACTGAGACCATCTGCTCAGAACAAAAATAGACTTAAAAGCCTGGTAACAAAGGATATCTACACAGTGAAATGTAGCATCTTCACTTGCTTTGTGACTCTTTGACCGTAACACTTGACACAATTGTTGCAGCTGAGGAAGTGCAGCATAATAATTAAGTTAAAAGATATTCTTCAATGCGCACATTGTCAGACCATTTGTCTCCCTTCAGCTTTCCATTCATTGTCAGCCAACGCCTACCATTTTAACTCCTCAGGGAACAGTATACCAGTATCTCTGCCCACACACATGTGCACATACATGCTTTTAAAAGCGCACTTGTATGCTCATGTACTGAGACCAAGGGAGCTGACCCAGTTTACTTGAGTGGACCACAGAAATAAGTTAAGGAAGAGGAGCACAGTTAACTAATCCTGTTTTTTGTGTCTATTTCTTCCATGATGTTAAACACAAACTGGGCTGACTGTATGTTAAACACATGCTTTTATGTATGTAGGATAAATTTGTGTCACGCTATTATGACTTCTGTATGTTAGTGTGTGAGTCCTTCTTTTGTGAAACTTGGTTTTCTGTTGCCTGAAACTGTTATGTGAGACATTTTAGCTACCTCAAGAGATCACACATTTTCAGCTCAGGACCAATGGGTCAAATATAGTCTTGTGTTGGTATTCTAAACTGTCCTAGTATGTCGAGTCTTACATTTATTGAGAAAGCAGCTTTAAATTGTAGTTCTGTGTGGTCAAATATATAGATGCATTTACTGGACATACACTTTCTAGACATGGTTTCCTTTCCTTCCCTAGTTTCTTTTAGACAACGTATGAAATGCATTTTTCACATTGCACTCTCTTGCGTTACATGGAATGAATTTTTTATGGGAGTATATGGGTGTAGCATCAGTCTGTCAAAAAATATGTTAGTTCTAAGTTTTCCTGCAAACTGACTACATACTTATGCTATGCTGGTATGATTTAAGAATTGAGATAAGACACAGAAGTATCGGCTGTCACACACAATTAGTTGTGCTTACGCTGTGAGCAGGTTATTGATTTGTGGTAGCAGACTGAAACACAACAGTATTTGATAAAGGCTTTGCCTCTTCTTTTCAGTTAAAGCAACTTAACTCCCCGCTCCATGATTAGCATCCTCTTATCACAGACCCAGCTCATCATATCAGTTTCACTCCAACTCATTGCCATGACAACAACCTCTTTTGCTAATTTGTCTCGCCTGCTCACCCCATGGTCTCTCTTTGTTTTGTTAAAGCAGTCACACACACAGGGACAGATTGGCTCCCTGCAGCATCTGTTATCTCACCCCAAATGAGCCCCACCCCAGCTGAGCTCTGAAGGTGTTGTAGGGCTACATATTGCTCTCTGCACAGTGGATGTCGCTCACTGTCTCACTCACACACACACTCATAATGCCTCTGGCTGGCTCTCCACAGCTGTCAGTCCCTCATTGATTTGTCTTTAGAGCTACAGTTTGAACCGAACCACGCATTTCCACAAACAGAGACATGATGCTCACGAGTGCACACACAGGCACACTTAGAGAGTTTCTGATGCTTGGTATTCAAGTGGGAAGAGTGCAGACAGACGGACCCATGTTTATTTAATCCACTGCCTGCTTGTACTGTCTTGGCCTCAATATTACAGCTGCCATCGAATGATCTTAGCTTAGTCATTGTTGCAGTACATTTTCTGTAAATGATGGCTGCAAATGGTGAATTGTAATTTTAGATTTCTGTAATGCAGAAGGAATTGGTTATGTGAACAAATCTACTGCATTTAAGAGGTGTGATTTACCCTGTAAATCCTGGAGTACTGATTTAAAAAAAAAACCTTCATCGTCATAGCTTCACAGTGAGACCAAGAGTAGCCTTGCAGCCTGTAGCTTAAGTCCATACTGTGAATTGTTATGATCTGTTGATGTCAAACACATCATTATTAAGATAATCCTTTCCTTAAAAAAATGTGCAGACTCACCTGTGTGTCTGGCTCAATGTATAGAAGATGCAAGTCAACAGATGCACTCTCCTTTTTTTTTTTTTTTGGTGCTCCACCTATCTCCCGGTCTTCCACTCTCTCCCTCCTCCACGTTCACTCCTCGACCTGTTTTCCTCCAGAGCACTCTCATGCACGTTCAGCCTCCGCTCGCGCACTCGCCGCCGTCCTCCGCCACTCCTTGCAGCTCTTCATGTCTCAGCTGAGCGGCGGCAGGCTTCTCTCCATCATTGGCTCTCCTCCTATAGCCCTGCCCCTGCACCATTCGTTAAGCGGCCTGTCACAATTTCAGCGTCCCGCCCACTTTGCAGCTCACAGCAGCAGAAGCTCCCGCCCACACCATGAATCATTCATGAATCAGTGTCCATTTTCAGCTTTGATTGGTGAGTGCTGAGTCGAGACCTCAGACAGTTTCCAGGTGGGAGCAGCATTTTTGGACTCAACCAGAGAATAGGTGATGCTGGCTGGACTTCAAATCACTCTTATCAGATTGTTCTCATATATGGCTCCTGTAGTATTTTTACTAATAAAAAAACTATCGATGTGCCACATCGTTGCACTGAATGACATCCCCTTCATTACCGTGAACTAGTGATGCACAATGTAAAAATTTCTGATCAATACGATGTCCGATATTAAGATTTGTGATATCGCCAATAACCGATATTACCGATATCGATATTCAATTTTGGTTCACACTGCAAAATGAGTATAAGTAAGCACTGTGAGAATGTGAAAGCGATTCAAAAGAAGCCCAAACCAAATCAGACAGCATAGTCTTCTTTATTACGTAACAAAAGTAAAGCATATTTAAACATATTTTGACATATTTAACGTTCAAGTCGATTACCATTTAAGTGAAAACATCTGTAAAATCGCAGCAGTATAAAATGTAGAGACGAAGGCGCTAATGAATCATTGAATTGATTTTTCAATTTTTCAGTTGAATTCAATTTTTCAAATTCAAATTTTTCAAATTCAATTTTCAATTGAATTTCCCTTCTGGGATAAATAAAGTATTTTTCATTTCATTTCATTGGTTTTTCACATCGACTAAATTCGTTCATCGGACCGATACTGATATATGGGAAAAAACACGAATATCGGCCGATACCGAAGTGGTCGGCGATATATCATGCATCCCTACCAGGAACACATCAACATAGCCACTGTAGCATATTTTGAGTCAAACCCGTATACATGTCCTGCTGCCGCAGATACTTACCGTCTTGGCAAATGTGTGTTACTTCACAACTGGAAGTAGTCCCCCCACAAAGGACCCTGTTTACTATTTATTTGGGTCAAGTTTGCTTACAACCTACAGTGACACACAAATCTAGTAAAATACTGAGAATGTTAATGACATATTTTTTCTCTAATTTATAGGACATCTTCAGTAGGAACAAATGAGATTGACAGAGAAATACAGAATATTCAACAATTGCATAATTTGTTGTAGTCCTTTTACTAGATATAATATATGCAGTAACTTTGTTTGCACAGTTAGATGATTAGACTTAAACTTTGAAAACTTTGAAAAATGTACACAAGGTGGCCTTGAAATCACAAAGATTATTTAAAAACCATTTTTAACAAAGGCTTTTTTATACCTCTGGCATCTGTCTTTATTGTTTCCTTGTGTCAGTCTACACTAAATACTGTGAGATTTGCTCATACTTTTTTTTTTTTTTTTAACCCACAGAATCGAGTAATGGAAACTTCAACATCAAAACAAGCTCTGGGTACAAGTTTGGCTGCCTGGCCAAGATAGTCAATTACATGAAGGTAATGTCTGGAGATATTTTGTTTTGTTAAATAGGGAACTTTCTCTAGAAAGTTAGAGCTGACTATATCAATGTTTGAAGAGTTTGCAAACAGGAACTGGTTTAGACAAAGATGTGTTTTAGTCTAATGGGCATTTTTCCACTTCAAATTGGTTAATTTCAATTCTTAGATTTTAAGCTTGTCACCATCTTCATCGAGGCTCTTTAAAATTTGACTTGTCTGTTGTATCAGCCAAGTTGATTCACTTGTGTCCGCAGCGTAGCATTTGGTCCCCTGTCTTTCTTTTGCTATGTAAACAGCTTGTTTACCATGCTGTGGCTCTACGAAGAGTTAGCCAGGGCTCTGTCACACTAGCTGCCTGACTCATCCCTTTCAGCAGAATTCACACTCATCTCGACAGATTTTCTTTGAATGTGTACATTTTCCGTGCCATCTGTTGAATGCACACTTTTAAACTGTGCAAAATACCCTGGCAGTTGTGTGGAAGGCACTAAATTGCTGTAGACATTTTTCTAAAAACCCTGTCAGTGGTATATAACTAAGAATAGATAAATTAAGAGCTCTGATTTGTTGACTGTGTATGCTTCGTTTCTTCATGTAAATCTGTGTACTTTTCTGTTCTTAACACCCAGACAAGGCATCAGAATGGTGACACACACTTCCTGACCTTAGATGAAATTCTTGATGAGACCAAACTACTTGACATCAGCATGAAACAGAAGCAGTGGCTCATGACCGAGGTGTGTCCCTGTTGTTTTCAGCACCATTTATTTATCATGTATTGTCAGGAGTGCACATAGATCTTTTTCACCTGAAATCTACACAGTATTTGTTTTGTCCTCACAGTCATGTGTCAGCTGATGCAGCAAAAATTGTCACCCACATACACATCCTGCATGTTTGGAAAGAAGGAAACCACTCAGTAGCAATTGAGTGATTATGCTGATAACATACATCATACAACGATTAATACCTTGTTGAAGATGTTCTGGTTAAAGTACATTCCCCGAAGAAAACTTGAAAATACTGTATCTGAATAATGGGTTGCTTGTATGTAAAAGTTAAGAATATTATTTTTTCATATTTTAAAGATAATTTGAAAATTAAATACACACTTTTCATGCTGTTTAGTTTATTTTTATTCGGTGAAATGTATGAAATGAAATTAATCTTTTGCACATCTCCTAATCTTATCTATTTGACTTATACATGCCACTCTCAGGCCTTGGTTAACAACCCAAAAATTGATGTCCGGGATGGGACATATGGCTTCAAGCCAAAGTACAACCTAAAAGACAAGAAAGCCTTATTGAGGCTGCTGGACAAACACGACCAGCTGGGCCTGGGGGGCGTGCTGCTGGATGACGTAGAGGAGGGACTGCCCAACTCAGCCAAGGCCATTAAGGTAACATGAATAGAATTTATGCCAAAACATATGCATGTCTGCCCAAAAGATGCCACCCATGTGATGAGTGAACACTGTTCTGACTAAATAAAATGACTTCTCATGTGACCGTTCAGGCTTTGGGGGATCAGATCATCTTTGTAACTAGACCAGACAAGAAAAAGATTTTGTTCTACAATGACAAGCATTGCCAGTTTGCAGTAGATGAAGGTGAGCGTTTGTCAGCCTTGTCTGTCACTTGTGATATGGCTCATTGTTTCTTTGTGCTGGTGTCTGTCTTGGCTGTCTTTGTCCTTCGCTGGGTCTCTGTATTTTAATGCTTTGGTTTTTAAGTCAAATAGATTGTTTAGGTTGTCATAAAAAGAATACAAATCACCCAACTTGAACAAAGGTTTGGGTTTAGATTTGCCTTTCTCTATTTTATATATATGTAGGTGTAAAATAAATGTATTATTTTGTGCAAATTAAATATTTCTGTTTTACCATCTGGTCTGAAAAACAAGCTTTTTATATCTGGAGGTGGGTTGACTGGACACAGATGTGTCCTGCCAAATCTCACACAGAAATAATGGGAAGCCAAATTTGGTCTGAGTGCACTATAGGAATGAAAAGGAAGGTCAGACTGATTTTCATTAAGTACAGTCTGTGCCCACTCACTCAGACCCCAATTTCAATTTTAAGTTCCAGTAATGTCAACATCCCAGCCGTAACTGCAACAGGAGAACTCTGATATATCCGACTTCTTTGGCAAAATAAAATTGGCACATTTATGTCGACCTTGATTTCTCTTTCTGTGGTTTCAGTAGTGTTCATTTAGTTTTTGTATTAATGCCCCTAGTTTTTGTGTTTAATATTATTGATAGGATATCAGTGCATTGGATGTACATTAAAATGGTTTTGATTGCTTTGTTTTGTCTGTTATTTTATGTTTGGTGCCACGTGAGTGCCCACCTCTTCAGTCTACTTCTCGCTGACACGTCTTTTCAACTACAGAATTTCAGAAGCTGTGGAGGAGTGTTCCAGTTGACTCAATGGATGAAGAGAAGATTGAGGAGTATCTGAAAAAACAAGGAATCTCCTCCATGCAAGAAACAGGACCAAAGAAAGTGGTTAGTGTCTTTCTTAAAAAAATCTCTCATTTGCTTGATTTTCATTTTATCAAATTTAAATAAACATGCCCTAATTATTTTTAATAGAAATAACGGCTTTAGCTCTCAATAGTGGCATTTGTACTTAATCAAGCTTCTTAATCAGTGCTGATTTTGTTTCTGTGCTCCACGCAGTTACCAGTTCAAAAGAGAAAGAAGCAAGGTGGGCAGAGGAAGAGACACTTCAAGACCCACAACAACCATCTGGCTGGAGTACTGGAGGACTATTCAGATGGGGTTCCTGTAAAGAAGTGAAATCTTTCCACTCACTTGAATCTGTAAGCAGTAAACGGCTGGAGATGGAGACCCTGGCCTCACTACAAAACAAAGACTTTTCATGGCCGTCTGTAATGTCAAAGAAAGTAGCTTTTTTCCTCCTTTCTTTACGCTCCTTTCAGTGATCAGTGGTCTTGCATTACATTGACTCAATAGCAGCTGTGTTTTGGATTCCTTTTCAGTTTTATTATCAGTCACAATTGAGGGATCACTGGAAGAACAGAGTACTGAGATCATTAGGACACAGAATGCCCTTACCAAAACTGCAACTTTTAAAGGTAGTGTGACCTGTTGTACGTGTACATGAGGCTAGAATGTGTAAATACATTTTTCATCATTTTATTTTGTGTAGCAAAAAGTTGTGTGGACGGTTTTGTTTCAGTGGGTAGCAGTTCTCATCTAATGGCAGCCCTTTATCCTTTAAATAGGAATTACAACAACAAAAAAACAGCCTTGTGTTGTGCGGTGCATCACACTGAACTCTCATCCAGCATGAAACATCAACTTTACTTGTGGAATTTCAAAAATATTTAAGTGCTTCTCCTTTGCAGCACCATGGCATAGTGGTTTAAAATACTAGAATTTTTTTGAACTTATTTTAATAAATGACATTGTTGCACATTGTTGCCTCAGTTCTATTTGATTAATTGGTCGCCATTTTAATTACCAACAATAAGTATCTCTATGTTGTATATAAAATTCCCACTGTGAATCAACGTGAATACTTACAATGTTTTTAATTAATGCTGATATTTCCTGCAATTTATATAATGTGGCTATTTGCTGAAAACATTCTGGCAGCTCCTGTCTATTCATACTATTCATACAATTTCAAGCCTTGTGATGAAAGTACTCGTAACTGCTGTTGTTATAAATTAGTACATCAAATACAACATCATTACTTTAAGGTATTTAATCATAGAAAAATGTACTTCAGCACAGCAAGATAAAGATGAAATGCTTAATCTGCTGTTGAGTATAAAATATCAGTAAGTGAGGAACAATTACTGATAGGTTAGGTACATATTATAGAATTATATACATTCATGCTTTCTTCCAGCAAAATCTATTTAAACACAGGTTTGCTAGCCATTTACAAATCAACTTAAAGAGTATGAAGTTAAGTCTTAGCTAGCAGCATGGCCTGCTTTAACAGTTTTCTTCAAGTGGTGGTAGTTTGGCAAAATCTTCATCAGAAAGTCAAGTTGAAGAGTCTGGGGCTGCAATGATAACAAAACAGACATTTGAATACACAAATGTGAATCATTTCACAGTGCTTTCAGCAATAAACATTGTGTAGCACCACATTTTGACACCAAAAGAAAAATCACATTAGATCCACTAGAATATATGTGACTGCAAAAAGTGTTTTTGTTGCCTTTACAGGAGATATGCACTTTTCGTCAAAGCACAGTTCTCGTATAGTACTATGTTTACCAGAATAAGACTAATGGAATTTGTAACAAATGTCTAGAGTTATTAAAAGGAAAATAAGATCCATGTAGAAGAGGTAGATGCATTCCCTCTAAAAATGGCTTTCCAATCTACTAAAACATCATGATCAACTGCAGTCTCTAGTTACCAGAGAGAGAGTGAGTGTCAACAGAAAATCTACATATTATTTTGTCTGTCTGGAAGTACAAAATTAAATTAACTTCTTTGGTTTTAAATTTGCAATGCTAATCACGATCCTGGGGCATTTGTCTACAACCCAAATGATGATATCCTTACCTGTGGTCTCTCAGTCTGAACCCGCCTCATACATCCAGAGCCATAGATGACTGTGTTCTCAGGTATGACCTCACAGGTGTTGACCTGACAGAAGGCGCCGATAATACAGCCACCGGTGAGGATCACATTTCTGCCAACGTCAGCTAGACAATAAAGCAGAGGATATTTAATACAGTGAGTGACTTCACATAAATTATATATTCGTTCATCTCTGCAGGTGTATATTGCTCCCATCTCTACATAATTGCACATTGAACAAAGATGCAAGCATCCCACCTTTAGATTCTATCACATTGTTGTCACCAATTTTGAGGGCTTGTGATACTGGTTGTTGTCGGTTAAGGCAAAACTGTTGTAGTAGCTTTGATTCACCTTACAATTTGAAACCACTTGTGCACAAAGATTTGCCAGGCTAGTCAAAAGGATACCACATCCAACTTCAAATACATTGTTGATGCCAATGGTCATCGTCTTTGGCTCCACCTCAGAATCTGGTGTGATATTTTCTGGGTAACTGTGGGGCAGAAGAAGCAAGCTTGCAGGTGTTATGATGCAGGAGAAGCTGATTTCAAAACTCAAGACAGATAACATGCAAAGATGCTACATGGAAATACCAGGAATCCTGACTGACCTGTTAATGATGAGGGCTTGCTCTTCGATCAGATTGCCTTCTCCGATCACGATGGGTCCTGCCTCTGCAATGATACGAGCTTTTGGATGGACCACTGTCCTGGGGCCTGAGGAAACAGAATACAGAAGGCATCACGCGTACAGTAAATGTGTGATAGCTATGATCCACTGTGACAAAGAGAAAAGCAGGTTTTCTAAACTCCGCGGTGTTTACTAGTCCTCAAACAAATGCAAAAACATCTCACCAATTGTAACATCTCCTCTGATTTCACTTTCAACACAAACTACGGCTCCAGCAGCTATTTTGACACTGCAAAAAAACAGGAAAAGCGAGGAAAAAGTGTTAGCTAACGTTGCTAGCTACTTCGCTAAGCCTTCTTAAGTAGGTATATTGTTACTTTATTGTGGCTATTTAGTCATATTTTTTTATGCTATCTCTATTTAAGTAAGCAATCAATCGTCATATACAAGAAAAGATTTATTTTACCTTTTCTGGGCATTTTGTTTGTCTGCCATTGTGAAAAAGTCCGAAGGGAGTCGCCGTTGATTCAATCGGTCATCGATTTAGGAGCCTTGTTGTTTTCTGCATATGCGCATGCGCCAGTCGACAAAAGAAACGCAGGATTAGATGTTAGAAACATGACAGTAATGAAAAATGGAAATAGTTGAGCGCTTTATTAAAGGTTATGTAATCTAATAAAATATAAAGGGAGCATTTTTTTAAAGTCTGAATTCTCTTATTTCGGCTTGGTAAATTCTATTATTGTCTGGTTTCTTCATCCCTCTGTGACATTAAACTGAATATCTTTGGGTTGTTGAGCAAACAAGCTATTTGAGGACGTCATTTTGGTTATTTTCTGACATTTTAAAGACCAAACAACTCAGTGAATAATCCAGAAAATAACTGAGAGATTATATAGGTCATGGAAATATTTATTAGTAGCCCTAAAAAATATGAACAGTTCTGATGGTTAGACTGTATGTGTTCGGTATGTCTGATGATCTTCTTAAGAATGTTATTTACATGATTTAAAGATGGGTCCCTTTTACAACACAAAGAAAATGAGCTCTACAAGTAATGGTCCTTTAAAGCTAATTCAGTTCGTAAAAACAGCTGGAATTGCATAATCTAACAGAAAGAACAGCTAATATACGCAGGAGGACAACAATGGCAAACAGTTTTTGTCAGGTGATTTGACAGAGCACCTGACAACACCCTTTTAGCCAATGTTACTACTGCTACACAAAGTGCAGACAACAGAAAATAAGTTTAAATATACAAAAGCTCCTTTCAAACATGCACCCAGTTATTCTCACAGCAACTGAAGGAGGAACATTAATGCAAAAAGCCAAGTATGTCTGAATGACAGATGACATCACTTTGACGGATCAGGGAGGCCAGCAGTGTTCCGTATTCATCCCTGCAAAGGGCTAAAGACCTAGTCCGTGTGTCTCAGTCAACATAAATGCTACATTTGGAAGAATAAATAAATAACTAGAACTACTTCAAAGGTCCTCCATCTAACAGGTGGACGTTCCACACAGGTATCGGCCATAGGTCAGGTACTTTGTCCCTTCTCGCTCCCACTACAATGTCAAAACAACCCAGGGTCGGAAGTAGGATCGACTATGGCAAAAAGGAAACCAAAGAAAAACATAAAAGACACAACTTCAGCTGTAAGGGTGACGTCGACAAGGAAGGAAGAAACTACACAACAAGAGAAAAAGACTATGGTTCCCCTTGCTGCTGTTGCTTTGGTGTTCGCCGTTAGCGTGGCCCCACTGACAGCCCAAGTCTCTACATGTAAGTACTCAGGAACTGCTGGCAGGTTAAAAGTAAAGGCAGGACACTGATTTGCGGCTATGCTAGCAACCCAGCTAGCCACCTAATGTCCAGCAAATTAAAAAAAATGTTTTGCTTAAACTATATTTCAGTTATGATTGTAGCTTTTTCATCAGTCACCTTAAGTTTTACCTCGACGAACAAGTATTTAGGTATCAGGTCTGTTCGCTAGGGGCTAATTGTTGATTAGCACCGACTGGAGGAAGCAGTTGACAGTCCAAGAGTGAGCCTCTGTCGTTTGAACTTCCCTCCTGGGGGTATTTTACGGATTAATTCGGCATGTGACCACTGGGCTCTGCAGCCATAACTTCAGCCCTCTCACATGCTCTCCTCCTCCAGACGGTAACGTTAGCTCACTGGATGTAGCTCGCAGTTAAACTTGGCTCCTAGCTGCCTGGTATGGAATACGTTCCTTGTTCGTAACGATAGCAGTGAAAACGCAGATTTAAGGTGAGTGTTTGAAAGCTGGTAGCACATCTAAAGCCTCCTTCTACAGGCTTTCATATGCTAACCTTCCACGGTGTGGTTATCTCTGCCTTGTACAACATGTTAAGGCGCAGCTGGGATTTCTGTGCGCATGTGCACTTTATTAAAAATGATAACCAGTGTAATTGCAAACATAGTGTTCTGATGATTTAAATTATGTTTTAAAAAAATGTCTATTCAGTGAACAGTGGCTGCACAGCTGGGTGGGGTCAGCTACAGTAAGCTGTAGGCTGTAGCATTACCAGCGTTTGCCTTTTTCTATGCAGAAAAAAAATAGTTTATTAATGGATTGAATGTGATCTGCTGCGGTCTCTTACTCTAGCTGGTCACCATAAGCACTTAGCGCTGAAGATGGATGAGGCACATCTGACAGTCAAGAATGACCTGGACACTGAGGTGGTGGTGTCCTGGATGTCACAGCGCTGCTATCAGGTAGCCTCACACTTAACAAATAATCTCCTCCAGTTGATTATGTGACTCAGTTGAGACAAGAGTGATGCTGATGCTCTGATCTGGACTTTTGTTTCCTTGTGTTAGTGTTTGTACCAGAAGCTAGGGGTGGTACCTGCAGGACCCAGTCCTGGCCAGCCCAGTTCAGTGGACTTTGTTGTTGGCACACAGCATGAAATTACACTACAGCTCAACAGCACTCTCGTCAGCATGGAGCTCTGCAAGTAAGTTTACAAAGACAGTCCTATTTCAAATTTAGTACATCAGGAGTGAACATTTGTAGGGACATTTACTGTACAAATATTTGGTGATATTACAGACTGATTCAATCTGAAAGACTTATTTACGTTTTGCAGATTGATGTAAATGAGATTTAGGTCTCTGACAGCTTACCTAATTGGATGTTGTGTTTTTCTACCTAACTAAACGAACATTATTGCAGCTGGATTGACAATTTAATCGGATTTAGAAACATGGACAACCATTCAAGATCCAAGGTTCCTTCTATTTGTCAGTCTTAATCGAACAAAATTATATTCCCCCCCCCAACAGTGCCCATACATATATTTTTTAAAAGTTGAATAAAGTTATTTATGGCAACACATACTCCTGAACATAGCATCCAGCTGGACTAATAACAAATTGCTTCATGTGGCATTTGGAGATCTTCATAATCCCACAAAGATTTTTTTTTTAAAAACAGAAAAACTTTCCTATCTGTTCAGCATATACAAAAATCTGTCTGTTAGAATTTAAGTAGACATAAACATCACGTGACTTCATTAAATGACCATCTATATATAATAAATTAAACATCACTGGAATGACTCCTTTGGTTCATTTACCGCTTGCCTGTCATTTTTAATTTCCAGGGTTCCATTCCACTTTGGGGAGCACGGAAACTACTCTGTGTGGGTGCAAAATCTGAACAACTCCTCATTGGTCAAATGCTCTGTTTCAACTGATGCAGACCCCGTGAACAGCTATATACGTGAGTCTCACACAAACATAAGCTTGTGTACATGAACATATGTCAAGTGGTTTAATACTTTACTCATCCTATGTGCTATATTTGAATAATATACAGCTGTTTCCACACAGCGATCTTGGTTGCCTTTGTTGTCTTTGCTGGACTGGTCTTGGTATTTGCAGTTGGAAGAAAAATACTAGGGTAAGCTTATTTTATTGCTTTATTCTTCTATGTTTATTCAGTAAACGCTTAAGAATAAATGTGATGATTTTGGTACTGACTAGAAAATCTGCACTGTCTTGTGTACACATACAAACAAAGCTACATGTACATATGATAAATTATTGGCAGCCTTATTAGATTCAAAGCATTTTGCTAAAATATATATATATATATTTTTAAAGTTGTGGCATAAACTTGTGGAAACCTCTTTCAAGCACAATTACTCCAAAACTGCTTATTTCTTGTCCAGACTTGGAGTAGTGAGGGGTCTTGTCCAGCGATTTGGCGGGTCCTTGGAGACAGAGAGACTCATCAACTCTGTGAGTTCTACGAAGTTGGGAATTCTTGCACTCACACTGTGAATACAGAAACTTACTAAGTCATGATAACATTTTAATGACAGCAAAATTAGAAAACAAATGACGTCTTTATTTATTGGGGTTTGACTAATATCTATGTTGTGAAGCTGTTTGGAAACTTGTTTTGAAAAATGTGACACAGGTGTTGTCAGAATATTCAGTTTAATAAATCTGTGCTTCCATCTAAAACATGTTATTTTAATCTTGTTTTCCCCGTCTAGGAACTGGGCTCCCCTCGGATGGTGCCGCCAGCTACAGACAACATACTCCCTCCACCACCGAGCCCCAGCAAGAGGCTTCGATCTCTGGACACATTTAGAGGGTATGCCTCGTTGCCTTCCTCACCTCTTCAGCTCGGCCTGCTCAGTGAAAGATATGAACTCATTTACCACTTGGTCTGATTTGTCATTATGCTGTGTTGTGTGATTGTCTATACAGTATTATCGTGTGACATTTTGGGAGTTAACATTAGAACTATCTCTTATTAAGGAGCTCCTCCCTGACAATAATAACATTAGCTGTGCGTTGACATTGTGGCATCGTTCTTCCTGAAGTGCACCCTGTAGCTATATTTCTGTTACGTCATGTTTTCTGTTATGTCTCTTAACGTGCCTACATCAGAAATTTGCCTGCAGTTCAATGCACTTTAAAAGCTAAATACGTTTTAATAAATGTTGCTTTTTCTCTCTTCCTGTCAGCATCTCCTTAATCATTATGGTTTTTGTGAATTATGGAGGAGGACGCTATTGGTTCTTTAGACACGAAAGCTGGAATGGTGAGTCCCACCTGGTTCCACTATCAGTTTTTTGAAATATGTAACAACGTAGCTAGAATTCACAGGTCTTTGTAACCTGTTTTGTTATCAGCATTGTTATTGTCGTTGATTTTGAAGTGTGCGTTTCCCATTTGTCACATTACAGGCCTTACTGTTGCAGATCTAGTCTTTCCCTGGTAAGATCAATTTGAATATTCTTCCATGGCACTTTCCTAACATGTTTTATTTCTGCAGTGGACTGCACTCTTGAACTGAACATGTGCTGGAATACTCTTTATTTTCATCCACATATGGATGTAAAAATGCAGCAACCGTATGTTTATGTAATATTAATAACACAGAATGCATGTATTGAATATTGATTGATTCTTCCATGCTTCAGTTACGCTGTAGAATTTGCACATAAAAAAATATGTTGCAGTATGTTTTCCCTGCAAGCCACAGTGTTCCTTAAAGGCAGCAAAAGTTTAACTTTCTTCATGGCTGCATCTTAAAACAAACTCCAGGGTAAAATTCCACCTGTCACTGAAGAAAAGAAATGAACCAAACTAAAATAATGAACTTATTTGCTCCCATATTCCCTCAGTACAGCTTTTAGCTACTGCTCCTCTTCTAAATGAACCAGATCTCTTTTTCAACTCGCTCCTTTTTGGGTTTTTTTTGTCTATTTTCTCACACTTTGTGTTTTCCTCCTCCATTAGGTTTGTGTTTATAATGGGCACATCCATCGCACTGTCCATCAATTCCATGCTGCGTGCAGGCACAACCCGACGCTCGCTGCTCAGGAAAGTTGTGTGGAGGAGCATACAGCTCTTCATCATCGGTGTCTTCGTCATTAACCCAAACTACTGCCAGGGGGCATGTACGTATAAACTCACTTGTTTGATGTTGTCTATAACGTCCCAAGTTACTGTGTTCCAATCATTAATAGACCATGTTCTTTTATAGTGTTCCAAACTGTCAACTTGTGTATTCAGCTTTCCTTTTTTTTTTTTTTTTTTTAATTTACTTTTGTGTTTCTGCCTCCGTCTTCGCTCACACTTTATGTTCATGTGCTTCACAGTGTCTTGGGACAACTTACGGATTCCAGGTGTGCTGCAGCGCCTTGCCTGGTCGTACTTGGTTGTAGCCTGCCTGGATTTATTGGTGGCGAGAGGCCAAGTTGACATCCTTACAACAGTCAGTCAGCAACTTACTTTTACCTTCATTCTGTAACTTTCTATCCTAAACAATTGCCATATCTGCTTTGAATACATAAAAGCAGAAATGTGATCATTTTCTTTTGATTGTAATTTTCTGCTAACCTATTAATGATAAATGTATTTTGAAAGAGGACAGAAGTGTTTTATTTAGAAGTGTCTGTGTTTTCTAGGATCCTTGGTGGTCTCCTGGCCTTGATATCTTGCTGTACTGGCCAGCGTGGCTGTGTGTGCTCCTTTTAGAAGTCATCTGGCTATGCCTCACTTTCCTACTTCCTGTACCAGATTGCCCAACGTAAGTCAAACATGGCATTTTTGTGTATACTGTAAATATGTGTCTGTTTGTGCTTAGCAAGCAACAACTGTTTGAAAAATGTGTTTATCACACAGTTTTAGGCTTTTGTGTCGTGAGTGATTTTGATGAAGTGAAACTTTGACAATTGAGTCTGATGCTGAATTGCTATGTAGAAATGTAATTGTTGCTACTAGTAATTTTGTAGCAGTGATGACAAATTTTCACCTTTTATAAATATTTACCTTTGTGTTAAATTTTTTTTGTTGTTGTTTATAATACATACATTTAAAATACATTATTTGGAGTACGTTTGTTTAGCAGAAATGAAAAAGTAAAACTAAATGCTTAAGAAATTAAGAAGAAAATAAATACACAGAATATATATATACAGTCATCCTCAAGTTTATTAATACGCTCCCATTAAAGAAGGAAAAAAAACAGATTCAAGATTCAAGATAAGCTTTATTTGCCACATACACATTTATACACCCTACAATGTGCAGTGAAATGTGTTTTGTACCAGAATCCAGCGTCCACTTTGAATAAAAAGAAAAATAGAGAAATAAAAAAAATAATAATAAAATAAAAATAAGTGTTCAGCTGTCACTGAAATAAGCTGAAATTGATAAAAGTAAGAATAAATAAAAATTTAATGAAAATCATGACATTGCTTTTGAATTGTGGTTCAACAGAAATATTTAAAAAAAAAACAAACAAAAAAAAAACCTACAAGCAAACAAGCATGATGGGGCCCGTGAACTAATATATTGTTGAACAACCCTTTGAGCCAATCACTGCAATCAAGTATTTTCTGTAACTCTCAATCAGACTTCTGCACCTGTTGACAGGTATTTAGATTTTTAACCACTGCTCATCAGCAAAGTGCTCTAATTTTTCCGGGACAGTTTTGTTATTTTTATTTTTTTTTATTATTCTTTTCAAGCACAATTCAAAAGCAATGCCGTATTTCACAAAATTATATTTTAACTTTAAAAAAAAAAAAAAAAAAACTTTTTTCAGTTTCTAGTTATTTGAGTGACTATTGTGAATTTAGCCTTTTCTTTAATGGAAGGATATGAATACATTTGAGGATGACCACATAATATATATTTTTCATGTTTAGATATATTTTATTTTAATTTCCTCTAGGGATCAATAAAGTATTTCTGATTCTGATTCTCATATAATTAGAGCTGACAGAATTCTTTCCAAACCCTTGTCTGCCTTCTGTGTTTGTTTTTAAATCTAAACCTTTCCATTGATACAGTATGTCCTGCATTAATGACTCTGATTTCATCCTGCTCTTTGGAAACAGAGGCTATCTGGGACCAGGTGGGATTGGGGACATGGGCCTGTATGCTAACTGCACCGGTGGAGCAGCTGGTTTCATTGACCGTTGGCTTCTGGGGGAAAACCACATCTACCAGACTCCCTCATCACGGGTTGGTGTCCACCAAAGCAGCCCATATACACTTGTTATCCCCAACCATTGTAATGTTACACTAAGGTAGGGTAGACAAGGTACATTTAACAAAACCCATTTCTGCTTTTATTCTAATTTAGGTAATTTATGGAACTCACATGCCATATGACCCAGAGGGTGTTCTGGGCAGCATCAATTCTGTTCTCATGGCTTTTCTTGGATTACAGGTTTGTAATGTGTATTTGTCTGATTCTGTCTTCCTTTTGTGCTTGGAGTATGGCTTATGTCAATATTTCCAATATCAAATGTTAGGTAAATGATGTAAAACATTGGAATAATCAAAGGCAAAAAACTATTAGGTTTCATTTTTGTATTTTATCCTCAGGCAGGAAAGATAATCTTACACTACAGAGATCTCCACAGAAGTATCATGTCAAGGTTCCTCATATGGGGTTTGTTTCTGGTAAGCAAGCTGACCTGTTATGTTCTTTGCTTCTGCAATATGTGGACAGTATTTATATCAGTTAGTTATTGCTGAGTAAATTAAACGGCTCATGGCATTGTAAAGCAAGTATCTTGGTTGCAATGTTTTTGACTTTTCCTGAACACATTTATTTTCAGGACACTTCCTGTCCTTCCTGATTGACTAATAAGATTTCTTGCACCACACAGGGAGTCATCTCAGCAGCTCTGACCAAGTGTTCCACAGACCAGGGCTTCATTCCGGTCAACAAGAACCTGTGGTAAGTTTTGCCTTAATGCCCAATTCATGCTGTCCTCGTTCAGGTGCACAAATCTGCAGTCTGTTACGCAGCAGGTTGCATTTCCCATGATATCGAACACTAAAAAACACACATGGAAACAGTAGCTGGTTACAGGTTATACAGCAGCACTGTGTCAGTGATTATTTCTGTGGTACAGTGAGCGGACATAGCTCAGGATTTCTAGAGCGACGAGGACTTCCTGCTGTGTTTGGGCTCTGTTGATGAAAACCACGTACAAATCAAAGCTCATCCAAAATCCAGCAGCAATTTCTTCTCTTTTGAACATTTGTTTTAAGCACCACTTGTTCTACTGGCACACGTGCAATCGGCGCTCTTGCAGTGCAGACGGTTTGCGTGTTCACAAATTTCCAGCTGCATGTAGACAGTCCACACAGACCTTTGCGGACTCGGGAGTGTGAAGAAATTTACATCACGAGTAACCCTACAGATATGGGAAGCATAAATTGGCCTTACCTCATCCTCAAATGGAAGATTTCCTCAGTCTAACTTTTTTGGGATTTGTTGATGAATGTTTGGGAAAGTTTCTGCATAGAATAGGAATTCTTGTTCTTTCATAACTTTGTATTTAAATGTTTGAACATTAACACACAGGTGACACAATATCTGAGATCATTTCACAATTTCACACTCATTTTGAAAGATACCTAAAATTCCACTATACTCCATATGTTGTCCATATTTGCCATTCATTTCAAGCCAGCCACCTTCCAAATCAAAAAATTGTTAACATACAAATATTTCATCACACAACATGTAGTCCAATGGTGTAACTCAGTTAAGTTTTGAACACAGGACCATGTTCACCTCCCAGTTGTGCCAATTTGTTGCTCGATGTAGCTTTTACCATTAACCACCGTGAATAATGGACTTTAAATTACAACTATAGGGATGAGCTGACTTTTATGAAGATAGATTTAAAAAGAAAGATAAGAGAGAACTTGTAGAACAACTCCATTCGAATGAAACATATAGGGATACAGCTGATAAATATTCCCAATACTATGTTTTAAACAATGCTGCTCTGTGTATGTATTTTTTGTTTCACTTCTAGGTCTCTGTCCTACGTGACAACACTGGCCTGCTTCGCCTTTGTGCTGCTAGTGTTGATCTACTACACTGTAGATGTGAAGAAGTGGTGGTCTGGGGCACCTTTCTACTACCCTGGTGAGCACTGTTAGCAGACAGAAGGAGTTGGATTAGTGGACAGTTTTTGGACTTGGATTTGTGTCCTTTAAAACCAAATTCTTTCAACCAAGACAGCCTTTTGATTATTTCAATTAAATTACAACCACAGCTGCAGTTTTTAATCAAGTTTGATGTGAGTCTGATCTGGAATTATCTGTGTTTTACTGAGAAATGGGTGCTGAGAAATAAAATCCATCAAAATTAGCTGTTGCCATATCCTTCTGAAACTACTGTAGTCACTGTGATCTTTGCTTTCCAGGCATGAACTCCATCCTCGTGTACGTGGGCCATGAAGTGTTTGAGGACTATTTTCCTTTCCGCTGGCGCATGGCCAACAGCCAATCCCACACTGAACACCTCATCCAGAACCTTGTGGCCACTTCGTGTTGGGTCATGATCTCCTACGTGCTCTACAGAAAGAAGATTTTCTGGAAAATTTAGAAGTAAAGCCCCTAAATAATGGGAAAACAAAAGCAAAGAACATTGTTTACATCAAATTTGCTGGACATATAATCTGAAAACATTCAGAAAGTGGGGAAACAGGAAACTGATTTAACTTGTTGAAACTATAATGAAGCTCCTTGTCTGAATATGTGTGAGTTTCTTCTTTAACTCTGTTTTGCTTCCTCTTTTGTAAGTGTTCGTCACTACTCTCTAGAACCATTAATATTTTAAACACTTTTTTCCAAAGATCTTCAGTTATAAAGCAGCAGAGCACTGCCAAATATCCTCGCTTACTCAGGAAAAGCTTGTCTAAGAAAGGTTTGTTATAAGAACTGACACTGTTAATTTTCTGTTTGACTGTGTGTTATAGACCCATGTTTTCATACCTCCCCTTGACGACAAACTTCTGCATCAGGGTGAGCCGCAGATGTTAAGGAAGGCCTTGTTCACTTCCCCTTAGGAGAATCCCCGCTGCCATCCTACGTACTGTTGTGTTACTCTGAAAGCTGTAGTGGGGCTTTTGTGAGTCTTTAGCACAAGGAGACAGTACATTATGCACACTTCTAAAGAAAGCGTGACATAGAATGCATTGTGGGCTGTCATCGTTTCTGCTTCCCAGTGGCAGATGGAAGTGTCTTTAAAGCCACCAGGTCTATTTACACTAGTTTCAGCTGCATGATAAACATATTTTCAGTAACTAAAAGAAGTTTTCTTTCAAGTTATGTCTCGTACTTTGGCCTTACAGCTCTTCTGTTTTGAGCTATTCCATTTGGGGATGCCAAATAGGTGAAAATACAATAGAAAAAATTTGCACATTAAGAGCTTGTAAACAATGAGACACAGTATGTAGAGGTTTTGAAATTTGAAACTCAAACATTTGCAGCATTTTGTTCTTGAACTGTCGATGTTAAGTTAATCATCTATGCCAGTAAGTTGTTCTGCTTAAGTGCAAGTGTTTTTAGTTTTGTAATCCCCTCCTCCCCTCTGACCCTGCTCTGTCTCCCAGCAAGTGGTGAGACATACGATGCCATGTGTTACCAAGTGGTGACGGGAAGTAAAGGAGGGCATGTCAGATGACTGGTGAAATCTGTTGAGGGTTGTTTCTTTGGTATTGTGATTAATGCAGAAACAGCGGGCGAGTTAAGTTTTTGTTCTGGTTTTCAAACAACAGCTGTTTTTCATGTTAAATGTGAAATACATTTATAGAATGCAGCTCAACTATATCATGTCCATTTACAGTATCTTCATTAGGAAGATGATTGCGTCTTGCCATAAAACTCTGCCATTTACCCCACTGTACTGTATAAATGTACCCCCTTTTGTAACTGGCAATTTATATAAATATCACTTTTATTAACACATCATTTTTACAGAATCCTGCGGAGTCTGTAGAATATCCAAATGCTGTCAGAGATTTTAGGACAACTGCTCATTTAGCACTGAATTGATTACTTTTTTGTTAAACTTTTATACTTTTTTTTAATATTCATAATTTGAAGATGCATTTATTTAATAAAAATATATTCCAAAAATATTCTTTGCTGTTGTGTGAGGTTGACTGTGATTTGTTCTAATGTGGTACTTTATTTTAGGCTTTTTTTTTTTTTTTTTAAAGGACCTAAAATTGTATTTATAATTAATTATTTTCTCTGAGAATAATAGTTATTAGCCTTATAATGTGGATGATTTACTGTCTTTAACTATATATATTTTTGCTGCTGCAGTTCATCTAGCACTTTTTTTTTTTTTTTTTTTAATCTTCTTGCTGTGTTTCTAGCTCTTCGTTGTAGAAAGGTGTAGTCTGCTTATTGCTCAATCAGGCGTGGGAATCGAGTTACATCGTGAGTGCCCCATGGAAGAAAAAAAAAGCAAGTTAAGAGCGTGTGCCTCCTCATCTCGCGACATCTTTGCTCCATCTTCATTCATGTCTATTGTGAGAGTTTTTCGGCTCTCGCGTGACTTTGTAACTTTCCCACGCCTGTTGTTTTGGCGTCTGCCCTCAGCCTGTCGCCCCTCCCTCCCCCCCACTTCTCACCCCTTTGCCCCGTCACACCTTCCCCCTCTATCTCCCCTCCGCTCTCCCTCTCTCCCTTCTTTTGCTTCCAGTCTGGTTCTTCTGTTGTGCCGTTGGCTGTGCTGAGGGGGCTGGGGGAGGGATCTCGCGATTGTTGGACTTTTCTTTTTTTTTCGAGGGGGGGGAGAGAGTTATTCGGAAGATGGCGCCCGTTGTTACGGGGTAAGTGCAGACATTCAAAGCATAATGTTATTGAAAAATGTTAAGTGTTCCTTGTGGCGGAGCGGTTCCCGGTTTGTGGTGTTTTCGGGTGATGTCGTGGGTGTTTGTACCCCCGCGTCGCTCCCAGTAAGTTTACCCCCCTGAGCTCTGCCTTATGGCTCGATGCGGGGTCAGTGGTGCAAAACTATTCTTCGTGGTTTCTCAGCCGTTTTGTTGAAGTTACTCACAATATTAGACAAGTTTTAAACTAATTCAGAAACTTTTTGTCAGTTCGCAGTTTTCCTTTTTTGGCTTGTCTACCCCTTGTGCGTTTGTTTCATTTCTGGTTTAGCAAGTTGAGCACACTACATATATGTGTATATATGTGTGTGTGTGTATATGTGTGTATGTATATATATATATATATATACATACATACACACACACTGACTAATTACTCAGACATTGCTATCACAAATTGAACTTGGTTTAAGTGGTTAAAACATTTTTTTTTGCTTGTTAAGTCAAATTTTGACGTTCTTAAGCGCACATTTATTGTTTTAATATAACTTTCCTCTCAACTGAAAGCAGCTGAAAAAGAGAGTTGTTTCTTGATACTACTTTACAGTAACACTGTTAAACTTGTACATCTATTGCTACACTGCTGTATACTGTGTAGTAGCTCCATTCTGCTTCTGAAATACCCTGAAGCAGATGCAGACTCTTTAGTATGTGAGGAGGTGTCGTTTTATGCATTTATCTGAACTTGACTGATGTATTTGTTGGCCGATTTCAGCTTGTCACACATATGTCATTATCGACATATATGTTATACAAAAGGAAAACTCGGAAAAGATGTGTAAGATAATTTAGAAATAGTGCCATCACACTGTTTGTATATAGTGTTTACAAAGTTTTTATTGTTCTACAAGTTCTTATATATACCTTACGTTTCGTTGTACTTGTTACAATGACAATAAAACAAATCTGAATCTGAATCTGAATCTTTGTTCAGCACACTCCGACTTCATTCTTTACAGTACTCTCAGCACTGCCTGCAGCACTTGTAGCTGAGCAGACGATGGTGCGGGGCTTTAGTTCTTACCACTGTAAAATACAAGCACGCCTGCCTTAAAGATGTCACTGACATTGTGTATTGTACCACTATGTTTTTTTCTGCCCACTTTCAACCAAGCTTGTTTTCATGTCTGCTTCAGTCGCCCGGCACTGAAACCACGCATAAACACCTTGCGCCATGATGTTTTTGTTTTGCAGGAAGTTCGGTGAGCGACCTCAACCTCAGCGTTTGACAAGGTACAAAGAGAAACGGAGCAAGTCCTTCACAATGCAAACATTTCAAAACTTTTTTTAAATCAGTGCAGGAAGATAAAAAAAAAAAAATAACTCAAAAAATATTGTTGATGTTAGAACAATTTGTATGCTGATGTTAAAATTTTAATATGTGTTTTCCCCCCTATTTCAGAGAGGCTATGAGGAATTACTTGAAGGAGAAAGACGATCAAACAGTGCTCATACTACATGCGAAAGTTGCACAAAAGTCATATGGCAATGAAAAACGGTTAGTCTGGGACTGTTTAAAGTTGCATACTTTGAATTTGCCTGTTGTTGAGATTGTGGTTATTGAGCCTAGGTATGTTTTTTTTGTTATACTTCTGCCTGTGTCAATTAGGTTTTTCTGTCCTCCACCATGTGTGTATCTGTTGGGCACTGGCTGGCAGAAGAAGTTAGAGAATATGGAGAAGGAGGGCTGCACAGAGCAGGAGGCCCAGCCATGTGCTTTCATTGGGATAGGCAACAGCGAACAGGAGATGCAGCAACTGAATCTGGAGGGGAAGGTGGGTCCTTTATAATTGTACAGTTTGCATATTTCCTTGTGATTGTACAAATAATCTTCACTGTGGGTGATTAAAAGCTTATCTGTTTACATACTCTTCCGATTATTCAACTATTCTAGCAGTAATAAAGTTGCCATTTTGTTTTCTGTTCTACTGCTGATCAACCATGCAAAGTAACCACAGCTGCTTTGCTTTGCAGTTTGACCATATCCTCTGCTTGCTGAGAAGAATCTTGTTAACTATGTTCACTCTGTAACTGATATTGTTGCATACCATACTCATGTTTTCTTTTTGCCCGAGTGTCCCTAACAACCTTGTTCTCCGAATGAGAGAAGAGGGAAGTGAAAGGGGGGCAAACAAAAAGCCACATCCTCACACAAAATCCTTCAATGTTTTGTTTTTTTGTTTTTCCCTGTGGCAGCACTTCTGCACAGCTAAGACACTGTATATCAGTGACTCCGATAAAAGGAAGCACTTCATGCTGTCTGTGAAGATGTTATACGGAAACAGCTCCAACATAGGAGTCTTCCTCAGCAAGAGAATCAAGGTCATCTCCAAGCCCTCCAAGAAGAAACAGTCCTTGAAAAATGCAGATTGTGAGTTACAGGACTTGTAAACACACACACATACATGCACTAAAGCTCTTAAAGCTTGTCTTGTTGGGGACGACAATGACTCTGATTTACAGGAATTATTGTTGAGTGTCATTCGAAGCTGTTCCTGTTCTCATTGCAGTAAAGTTATATTTTTATGGACATTTCATTTTGTAGCCTTATAGATTAGAAATTGTAGAGGAAAGAACGTGAAAAGTTGAGTTGTGATTTTGGCACACAAACTGTGCATTAACTGTCTCTGTGATGTTTCTGGATGAGTGTTGGTGCTGAAATGGTGAAAATGACCTTCCCCTAATGACTTGAAACAACTTAAAATACCATTGCCTGTCTGTGCATATCTGTTAATGAGACAGTTCAGTTCAGACTAGTGCTGTGTTGACAGCGATACTGAAATTTTGCCAATGAGACTTTTATGGAAATGGGTGCACATTCAGATATGAAGCCAAAATGCTAAATTGCCATTAGATTAACAGAACAGGGAGCGTGTGTGAACGGGGCTTAAGCAAGACTGTTTGGTTTCACCACATCCTCACAATTAATTCTGATTTGTAAAAGATTTTAGTTTTGTCTTTCCCTTTCTTTCTCCCTAGTGTGTATAGCATCAGGGACTAAGGTGGCCTTGTTTAATCGCCTGCGTTCCCAGACAGTTAGTACCAGGTATCTCCATGTGGAAGGAGGAAACTTTCATGCTAGCTCCCAGCAGTGGGGTGCCTTCTACATCCACCTCCGTAAGTCACGCCTTGGTTTGTCTGCATTTTTTTTTCTATCATTTTATGTGTCAACTATGGTGAAAATTTGAAATGTTGGTGTTTTTGTTTAGTGGATGATGAGGAGTCTGAAGGAGAGGAGTTTGCTGTAAGAGATGGCTACATTCACTATGGCCAGACAGTCAAACTGGTGTGCTCTGTTACTGGCATGGCCCTGCCGAGACTCGTATGTGTCGACTCTTATGTCACTTATTTGTTGTTTGTAAGAAAATGAGTTGTCATTACACTGGTGTACTTAGTGCATGTGTAGGGATGTTTGTGCTACGCAACGTTTTCAGATGTGTTGAACAGTGAATAGGGTTTGTTGCTGTGTATTCATGATGGGTGTTTTTGCCCCATTTCCTCAGGTTATTCGCAAAGTAGACAAGCAAACAGCATTATTGGATGCCGATGACCCAGTGTCCCAGCTTCACAAGTGTGCCTTCTACCTGAAAGATACAGACAGGATGTATCTCTGTCTTTCACAGGAGAGGATCATCCAGTTCCAGGTGCACAGTGACACACACACACACACACACACACACACACACACACACATACATACTTGAGTAGTTTACTGCATTCCTCAACTGCAGTTTTAACACTTAATAAAGAATACTCTGAGATGTGAGACAGCAGATGGCTCTTTTGCCCAAGTGTGATAAATCAAGGACTTTTGGAAACCTTGAAACTGCTCAAGGCTAAAATGTAATTCAGTCCTTTTTTTTTTTAATGATTGCATATCAAATTGCCACATAGATGAATAAAAAGTACACATATCTGTTACAAAGACTTAATTTTGCCCCCCCCAAAAACAAAACATTTAATTGACAGACATGGACAGACATTTAAGACTCCAACTATTCAGAATCTCATATTTTTATTTCATTCTCCAAAGCAAATAGACATTAGAATACTTTGGTTGGCAATTTGGAAGTGCAATAAATAGTTTTCATAAGAATTATTGTTTGATGGCTTTTTGTGGACATACATTTAATTACTGTAATAACTTTAAACACTGATTGTAGAAAAACCTTTTTGCTGTTTCTTTCAGTCCCAACAGAATATAAAGTCATCTGATGAGAGTATTGTTCACAGTGGTTGTTCGTTGTGAAATTAGTACCCACACTGGAGTTTGACGTATTTGTTGTAATGAGCATTCCAGGGCAAGAGAAAAGTGTTCAGTGTTTGACCATGTCATTGCAAATGTATATTTTTCGCCTGGTTAGGCATAAAAGTGGGAAGTGAAATTGTTTCTAAGGAGTTTTTTTTATTTGTTTTATTTCTTCAGGCGACACCATGCTCCAAAGAAACTAACAAGGAAATTATTAACGATGGGGCTTCCTGGACTATCATTAGCACTGACAAAGCAGAGTACACCTTTTATGAGGGCATGGGCCCCGTCCCCACACCAGTCACACCTGTCCCTGTGGTAGAAAGTCTGCAGGTATGGTACACCTGCAGCCTTTTCTGTTAAAAACATGCTTATTATCCACTTTACCAGCAAACATGAGTAGTACTTTCTTCACCAACTACACCCTGTTTAAATTTTTACTCAGCCAAGAGGGATCTTTAAAGACAGTTTTTGTGTGTCCTTGTATAGTTAAATGGTGGCGGAGATGTGGCCATGTTAGAGCTGACGGGACAGAACTTCACTCCTAACCTCAGAGTGTGGTTCGGGGACGTGGAGGCCGACACCATGTACAGGTACAAGTGTCTGTGAGGGTTTATATATGTGTGTGTGTGTGTATGAGGGGTTCTGTGTTACGATGCCTATAATCAAGCCTTATCTCATCCATTGGCTCCCCCAGGTGTGGAGAGAGTGTCCTGTGTGTAGTGCCGGATATTTCTGCCTTCAGAGAGGGGTGGCGCTGGGTGAGGCAGCCGGTCCAGGTTCCTGTGACGCTGGTCCGCAATGATGGAATCATCTACGCCACTGCCTTAACCTTCACTTACACCCCAGAACCAGGTCCCCGACCCCACTGCAGTGCTGCTGGGGCCATTCTGCGGTCACATAGCACCTCTTCATCATCACCAGCGTCCTCATCTTCACCTTCATCTTCATTGGGCGGGCTTGGAGAAAGCCACGGGGCCTACAGCAGCAGTGACTCAGGCATGTCGTCGTCGGCGTCAACCATGTCGGTGCTGTCATAGTGATACTTGTTTTGTGTGTGTGCTACGAATGACTGAGAGAGAAAATGCGGACATGTACTCCAAAGAGACTCATGGACCTGTGAAGAATTGCACACAAGCTAAGAAGCTCATCATTAAAGCGACTGTGAAATCACGAGAACTGGCTGAGACTTTTGGGGGGGAGACAAGTTTAAAGAAAATGCCTGTGATAACTGACTCTGTACTTTAGTGCCCTCTTGTGGATATCCAAGATGTTTGTCCTAAAAGGAGGTGAATGTACTGTCTGACTCTCACAGCAATGGGATTTGTAAAATAAGCATCTTGTTTTTATATACCAGTGGGTTTGGAAGCTACTTTCATTATGCTTTCTTACTACCAAGGTCATATTTTTACAGAAAAAGTTGTTGATTTAACTGTTGTAAGCAAGGGAAATTTTTTAACTTAGTTTCTTTGGACCAAGGAATATTATAATATTTTATTCATTATATATTTTATAAGCTTTTGCTGAGGTACATTTTGACATTTTTGTATAGTACTGCATAGTACATACATTCACTTTTGTTACCAAATAGAGTTTGTCATGGTGTTGGCACCTATTTCTGTTTTGTCTCTGTGGAGTGGTCAAAGTGGAAATGACTTTTAGGATGTTTAACAGTCTGACTACAGATTCCCTACTTATCTCCTCACTTGTTTTTTTTTAACACATACTTACTTAGTTGTCATTTCCAAAACATTATCAGTTCACTGAGCTGCACCAGAATGAAAAAGAATCAGTCAGGCTTTGTTTTTAAGGAGGCACTTTAGAAAATGAGGACATGCCAATGTCAGCCTGCAGTTATTGGCTTAGCTACTTTATATTTTCTAGGCCAATTTGTTTTTGCTCTTAATATCAAAGATGACCTTTTTGATGAATGTAGTGTGTGCATTTGCTCATATGTAATACACTATCACTGTGTTCTGTTTTCTAATCCAGATGCTCTTCTCATACCCTGTGCTTAAACTCAAATCTAAACAATCAGTCCCTCTTGTTAGCAGAGTTTAAGACACCACACTACTTCTTTTTTGTGTCTTTTTCTTTTTTTTTTTTCCAATAGTGAAGCCTTTTAACAAAAAACAAACAAACTTGGGTGTCTGATCTCTTGCACATTTTCAGAGAAAGTGAGAAAGTCGCAGAACAAACAACAAGCGTCAAAACTGGCTGGTCATGTTAAAGATTTGATCTTTACTGTTAATATAATACTTATATTGCAGATATTGTGGATCTTTAATGTTTTCTGTAATTGGAGGGGCTTTAAGTTTTGCTTTGAGTTTGTGCGTATGTGTTGGAAGAAGAGCTTTAATACCGTCTTTGCCTTGTAGCTTCATAGCTACCCGAGCAGGTCACAGATTTCTCAGTGATGTCATGGTGATATTGACCCTTGTTGAATTTAGTTTTGTCAAACGTGTCTTTTGACTGCAAATACATTAGAACTAATTTTGATATAAAAAGCTGTGGCTGTTCTTGAATGAACGAAGTTGAATGAACATAAAAATGGAACTTTAAACCTGTTTATCAAGATCAGTGTTTCGCCCCAACTACCTACAGTTTTAGTACTTTGTTGAAATTTCTCCCAAGTTATTTCCATCATTTTTTTGTATTGTGCTGTGTATCATGTTTCAAGATTAACACGACAGCAATAGAAGGTAAGTAAACGTGTTAATGACAGTGATGTGAGTCAATAGAGTTTTTACATGTGTTTTCAGCATTTCTGAGAAGTAGCTTTATAATTGCTTGGCTAAGTATTTACACTGTAACATTCCAGTGACACCTCTCTCTATGCTGTCTGCACCACCTCCTGATTTGATTAGAAATGTTTTATTTGATCGACTTTTGTTAACTTCGTTGGTCATTTTCCAACAACACATTAATCTTGGATTCCCACCTTGTTCCACAACTTTTTTGCTCATTTGGACATTTGATAAAATCAGATTTCAGAGGATTGATTTTTTTGGTTAGTGCACTGCCCAGTTTTCCAGTCTGCTCTCTTAGTTGGCTATTTATTTCTTGCAACTTTGCCTTGTTTTGACATTTTGGTCAGTCGACCATGCACACACCATCTACAAGCCAGGGGTTGTGTAAGTCAGAAGTGGCTTAAGGTGCTTAAACATCTTGTGTCATTATATTGGCAGCTTCAATGTTCTTGTGTTTAGTGAATACGTTTCTTAACTCCTGTTTCCTGCTGTTTGTATCTCACAGCTCTTTCCTTATATCGCCTTCATTCATCTTTTCTGTGTGTACAAGTAAAATCAACCTAGAAAATCTTCCTCAGCTAAGGGTCTTGATTAATAACAAGCTGTAGCTTTGTGCTACTTGTTTTGGTGGCTGTTTCGATCATCCATCCCATCTCCTCCTCTGTGTCTTATAGTCGCAAAGCAGATGCAGTCATGTAAAATGCATTTACACCGTACACTCACTGCTATCCTGCTGAGGCCCTCTTGGACTCTTGCCACTTGGGCATGCTCCACAGGGTAGAGGTCATAGCTGTCACACTATTTTTAAAACTGGGAGCTGGATTGCTGGAATGAAACTTGACACTTTGTTGCTGTTAAAGTTTTTGTGTGTATGTGCAGTTGTGTGCACTACTTGTGTCCCTCACTCCCTTAATGTTTCTACTATAGGCCATACGTGTGTTGAGTGTTTCTGAGCTAGTGTGTCCGAGAAATGGCAGTGGCAGCATGTAGACATCAATGGAAACCCAACAACAGGTGTGCAAACATTTGCTAAGCCCCTAAAGAACTGCAAACAAGGATACAACTGTCTGACCCAGACAGTCGGCCTATGATTTCATGTAGGATGCTATTACTGGCATCTTGATCTTAAGCTGCACTTCCCATAGTGAGGTTTATGGAGATTTAATTGATTATTCGTGGAAACCAGCGTCAGTGTCGTCAGTTTGGATAGTAAATGATCTAGAAGGAATGCCTGTTGAATGGTGGATCAGCAAACTGGGATAGTTGGCCTCCGTGTATATGTATATGTTGGGTCTGGAATTAGGTTAGGAAACATAAGATGCTGCAAGGGAGAGCGAGAAAGAGAGAGAGATGGGAAGAGAGCGTTAGTTCTGCGTAAAGACGTTACATCTCGACGTCTCTGTTGGGGAAGGGGTGAAAGAAGAGAAAGAATATTAAGAGGGAACAGAGAACTGCTCGTATGACTAAAGTACGACTTTATGAAAAGACCCACAGCAGACACAAACAGACCGGACACGAGGAGCAGTGACGGTTCCTGCGCCTGCCTTCCCATTTATACGTCATCTGTTTTCATGAACCTTTTAAAGTCCTTGTCTGGATTTTACGCACGATGGATCAGGACCATTTCTTTTGACAGTTTTGTCAGATCGAGTATGGATTTACCATAGAAGAATCTGTGTGGGGTTTTTTGTTGTTGTTGTTGTTGTTGTTTTGAGAACTTTGACGCACGGCTTTCTTGTGTTTGGATGAAAGTTCAAACAATATTCCTCCAAGCATTTTGAAGTGTTTAAAAACCTTTTTTTATATATTTTAAATTGCACACTAGTGCCGCTCGCCTGATTTCTCAAGTGAACATCAGTATCACATCTCGCCCCCGGTCTGTACCCGTAATAGCAACACAGATCGCTTAACAGCTTCACGCGCTGACACCGGTGCCTCCTAAACGGCTGCTGGTTCTGTATTTGTTCCTTCTCCCTTCTGCTTTGAGGGTGTTTCTCCATTCTGGACGACAGTATTACAGAGAAATGCTTCCTCTCTCCCCTCTTCTGCTCCTTTTCCCCGCTGCGCTCTTCGTGGCCGCGCAAAGTGCCGGAGACCTCCACGGCTTCACCTTCCCCGGTGGGAGCGCCGGTTTCGACCCTACAGGTATGCAGCTACTGTTTGATGCCTCCAGCCAACGAAAGGGGAAAACTGATTCATATAGGGACGCTTGGCAATGCTGAGAAAGTCTTTCATCGCCAACTACAGAAAGATAGTCTGTCATGCGTCTGTTTTGAAACTTTTCATGGTTTGTTTTCATTCTAACTTATTTTAATCCTGCATCTAACTGATAGAAATTAAAATCTCGTTTAAATAAAAATCTCACGTGACGAAATTACCTTGTTTTATTACCCCTTTAGTCCATTTTGAACGACAGAGTGAGAAAGCTCCATTTACCCACTGAGAATAGCTGACTTTATCATTATAACTGTTATTATTGTTTTGTTTTGTTTTGTTTTGCATTATACTTTTAATATGTGCTCCAGCTTTAGAAATGTGGGCTTGGGGTGTTTATTGATACTGTCCTCACTGACATTTAAACCACCTGCTCACCTGTGGTAAAGGTTAAACTCAGGTCATGTGTGGAGGTCTTGAAGGGACACCAACAATACACATTCATAAACACATAAACACACACACACACACACACACACACACACACACACACACACACGTTTTCCAGTCACCTCAGAGCACACACATCATACATTCCCTGAAAACTTAACCCGACCACTGCTGGCCTAGCCAAACTAAAACTACATTCACTCCAACATTAAGTCAATTCTTCACCCTAAAATATAATGATTTGCTTTAGTCCTTGAAAGGGAGGTGAGCCCCCACAATGTGTCTGTCTTTACAGATTTGTGTCCTCACAACATGAGTAATATACGCACACACACACACACTCTCTTCTGAGGGCCTTTGCATACACCGCTGACATTTAATACCCTCTACAGCTGAGAGGTCTCCTCACTCTTGAGAAATGCAATTTTTATCAACAACCAAGAGAACAGTGACTTTGCTGTGTACATTGATATACATCACCTGGATGTGTGAACAGTGGAAAAAGTCTGCATCACATCATTACTGTCAAATGTCTCCATTTTTTCAGGATATTGACAACATCAACTGAAATGTGACTGTTGAGACATTTATATTTTAGTTTTGAATGAACAATTCCTAATAGCTGTCTTGAAAATAACAGTTCACATATGAAATGTAACAAATGCAAACATTGAACAAGGAAACAGTCATTTGATGCCATTTCACTCCCTAGATTCAATATCTGTTGGGCTTTCTACGTCTAGAAACCTTCTTATCTGCTTTATCTCGCTATGTGTTGGTCGTGGTCACAGAATTGTCTCATGCTCGCGTACTCTTAGGGTCGCCACTTTTATTAAACATGTGGGAGTTACAAAAGCATTTGTGCTAGATGGAATAGAAAAATATTAGTTTTGAGATTATGCCAGTATTTTTGCAGGGTGCTGAGCAGTAAGCAATTATTATAATTTTTTTTTTTTTTTTTGACCCAGACATCACTGTTCCCTTCAGCTGAATTCTTCTTTATATTGTTGGCAGCGGGTGTTACTGGAGCTGGCTAATAGTGGGTTTAACTAGCTCACCTTTGACCCCTCAGTCCATTGCCCATCGGAGCACCCGAGCTCTACAGTCACAAAGACAAAAATGGGCTCTGACTCAGTGGACAGATGACGGAAAGCAACGCGTCATCTTCCCGTCCATCAGTATTCCTGCCTTCTCGTGCCGGGAACATACCGTGACTTAAAGCCTAATTACAGTAATTTGGCTACGATTCCACCAGGGAGTTCTCACTGCCTCAGCATTATGTACATTCTGTACGCATTTTGATTTCTTTTATAGTGTGCTGGAGTTAGGGATTGAGGCTTAAACTCATCGGTCAAACATATTTTTGTGATGACAATCTGAGCCACTCTTGGAGGGACATAAGGGAAACAATATGTTTGTCTATAAAGTTTGCTGTTGTCTTCCTGGTTTAAGTTTTCAAGTTCTATAGTACAAACAGTAACATGACAAAACTTTTCAGTCTCTAGTTTCAAATACATCTGCCTCTTTTTATTTGAGATTTGAGAACTATGTAAGAGTTCTGGTATTGACTGACTAGACACTGTTCTATAGGAAAAGTCATAACTTCAACCCTTTCGTTAAAACTGGCTTAAAAATGCTTTAAACGATTGATGTAACAAAAGATCGTTACAAACATTTTGGACAAACAAAGTTCATTCTTGAACCTTGAAACACCCACTGACAAAACACCCTCACCTAAAGGTCAGTGTAGGTAATAAATAAATTCTGAGGTGAGATTGTTAATTGTCAACAATGTGATTGCACTGATTGTGTCATTGATTTATTATCCATGCCCCATCATTTTAATTTTTGTAGATAGAAATGCCGCACTTTTTTTTTTTTTTTTTTTTTAATTATTTCATTAGTTCAATAAACTTCGGGTTTTCATTTTAAGCTTTATTGACAGAAAACAGTAGAGATACACTGAAAACACAGGGAAGGAATGTGAAAAATGTAAGAAATGTCAATCTCCAGAATCAAAACGGTGATGCTGAAATTACATGTGTCTTACTGCACATATCTTAACCACTTGAATGCAGGACGCCTTGTATAATGCATTAAAATACAATTAGCAATTGGTGATTCAAATGAAGATTTTTAAAGAAACTGCTGCCTCTGACACACAGAAGAAAGAATATTATTGATTGTGCACTTTCTGTATGAGCTAAAAGGAAGTCTTGGTACTGGAATGATGAGATGGTTGTTCCTTGGGTCTGCTCTAAAAGTAGCAGTGGACGCACAAACTAAAATCTATATATTTGCTGAATGAACTGGTTAAGCTGGATTCATGAACAGATGACATGTATTCTGTGGATAAACTGAGTTAAATAACGATTGATATGCCATTGCCTTCTCCTCCCATGTAGACCCCTGCATGGTGGTGTCTCCACCATGTATGAGCGAGGCTGATCGCTACAGCCTGGACGCCCTGCGGAGCATCCACCAGATGATGGACGACGACCAAGATGGCGGGATTGAGGTGGAGGAGAGCGTGGAGGTACAAATGTTGCTCTTTCTGAAAATTTTTGTCTCATTTTCTGAGTTGCAGTGAATCTCTGTTCGCATGTGTTCTTGTGCGAAAGAGACAGACAGGGCAAAGTAGCGCAACAACAGGTGTCCTGGCTGGTGGAAGAGTCAAATGCTCCTTCAAGGATAGCAACAGTATAACTTTGCTTTTGGCTCAGTGACAAAATTGGTTTGCACTAATAGAATACTGTAACACTTGTGACCTTCATAGTCATGCTTAAAAGTATAACTGCTCGTAGTGTTTCCTGACTCGACTTTCCCTTATTCTTCAGCCAGTTTGTTTTAGTTGCCACAAACGACTTGACAAGATATGCTGGCCTCAGATGCATTATTGTGCAAAGCAGGGAAAAAGCAGAGAAGACATAACTAATAAACTTTACTTATTTGTTCTTAAATATGACAAAATTGTGTTGTAAAAGAGTGTTATAGATTATCAGTCAAGCCCTTTTTTTGTCAAGAGAAAAACATTTGGTTAATTAGCCCAATACAAGACTTTGCTCACTGTTGATGTAAAAAACGGATGATTTTTAAAGTTCATTTGCTGTTCAAATTGCTGTATATGGTTGTCTATATGTGTGTAAAGACATTTACTGTATGTAAGCATATCAGCACAAGTGCACAACTGTGCATTTGTGATTTGTGTCTTCTGTTGCACATTTGTTCTCTTAATTTTACAATTTCAGAGTAAATAGTCTGTAAAGTATCCTGCACAGAGGGTCTGTTAGTGTCTTGTTGTCTGTGGAGTTGGTAGTAAACTCAGAATTCTACAGAGCCTTTGCCTTTCAGAATGCAGTTCAGGGATAAAGTATCCAGGGGCTCGGGTTGCGGTAGCCATAGAGATGTCAGGGAAGGGGTCTGGGCTCATCAAAGTCCCAAGGTTCCACTAGCCATCATATGAAGCCTCCGTTTACAGCCAAGAACACATTCCAACGCTGCACTGCCACACACATGCAATCACTGAAGTTTGCAATACACACCAACGCTCCTGCATCCATTCTAAATAAACGCAATCTCAAAACACCCACTAGTTTTTTCCGAGGTTGAAATCCAAGTACAAGATACATTACAACACCCACCAAATTTATATTGGACAGAGATAATGTTCAGATAACATTATGTACTCGTGATCCCTGCCCTTCTTTTTTTTTTAAAGTCGTTTCTGAATAAAGGTCTTTATTTTCACTTCTGTACTATTCTCTGCTGTTGCAGTTCATTATTGAGGACATGAAGCAGCAGCAGACCAACAAGCACAACAACCTGCACAGAGAAGACCAGCACATCACAGTGGAGGAGCTCTGGAGGGGATGGAAGTCGTCTGAAGGTATGCATGTATGTGAGGCAAAGTGTGTGTTTGTGTCCAAAGGTATCAAGTTCTACTACTAACTTTTTTGTGTCACTTTTCAGTACATAATTGGACTCAAGAGGAGGTGGTCCGCTGGCTGAAAGACTTTGTTGAGCTGCCACAGTATGAGAGGAACTTTAAAGACTTTAAGGTCAATGGAAACACACTCCCCAGGTGAGAATATCCAACGTGAATGTATGACTAATTCTCAGTAAAAACAAGGCATTTGTTGTTGTGTGCCACATGAACACTGAACCGGTTCTGTCAATGGTATCTGTTTACAGGATTGCAGCTAATGAACCTTCATTTCTGAGCATCCAGCTCAGAGTTCAGGACCAGAGAGATAAACAGAAGCTCAACATCAAAGCTCTGGATGTGGTTCTGTTTGGACCACCTACACGTAAGAACAAATCACCTGCTCTCTCCTTCCCTACTCATATGTCTCTTTAGTATATTTGTTCCTGGTTTGCCTATTGCCTCTTTGTCGTACAATCCTACTAAATCTTCACTGTTTCTCAGATAAGCTCCAGTAGTTTCCCTAAACCTTTCATTTAAAGTCAGCATTAATGGATTGATCAGTGAACACAACTGCTAAATTTGCTCACATTTTTGTTCTGTTCCTAATATCTTGTCCACTCCATTAACAAACGGGAAGTGGGTACACTTTTACATATGATGCAGTAGACCACCACCCACTAAGACTTCAATAACAAACATACAGTAGAATTATTAGCTTTTTGAAAACATCAACAAAAACTTAAAATTTCATTAGATTTCACAGCTTTACCTACTAAAGTGGTTAGTGAGTGTATGTACTGCATGGTACAGCTACCGTCAATGATCGTTTTTTTCATTCAATCAAAGGCCCCCCTCATAACTACATGAAGGACCTGCTACTCATTGTGTCAGTGGTGATGGGAGTCGGAGGCTGTTGGTTTGCTCAGGCCCAGAACAAAGCCAGCAAAGTCCACATAGCCAAGATGATGAAGGATTTAGAAAGTCTGCAGAGGGCTGAACAGAGCCTCATAGACCTACAGGAGCAGTAAGCATCCAGTAGTTTTTCTTTGTCAGTCGCTTGCCTTTACCAAATTGAGTTTGATTTGTATATTTGAACTAAAAGTATTTTCATTTACTCAGACTGGAGCAAGCCCAGGAGGAAAAGCGTAATGTGGCGGAGGAGAAACAGAACCTGGAGGAGAAGATGAGAGATGAGATCATGGGGGCACAGGAAGAAGCTTACCGTCTGCACGAGCTGAGGCAGGGAGCGGTCAGTGAGCTCAGCCGCCTGCGATATGCAGAAGAGGAGCTGGAGCAGGTAGACGCACTGTCATCTTTGTTTGGAAAGGTTTAAAGATGTAAAGGATTTACGCTTAACTGTGTTCTTCTACCCACTGATTTCTAACATTTATCTGATGCTACTTCTCCAGGTCCGTGGAGCACTGAAGCAGGCTGAGAAGGATATGCAGGCTAGTTGGACTGCCTCAGAGGTTCTTCAGCAGTGGCTGCAGCTGACACATGAGGTAGAGGTTCAGTACTACAATGTTAAAAAACAGAGTGCTGAACTGCAGCTTGCTACTGCCAAGGAAGAGGTAATGCATACAAACAGTATATATAAATGAAAAACATATTTATGAATGGAGCCAATTTGTACAATTCCTACCTACATGCCTTCAAACTAGTTTGCGCCTGTGCTTACGTGCAGGCAGAGAGGATTAAGAAGAAGAGGAGTTCTGTGTTGGGAACACTCCATGTGGCCCACAGCTCCTCTTTGGACCAGGTTGACCACAAAATCCTGGAGGCAAAGTGAGTCACAAAATGACCTGTGCAGATTTTGTTTTTGTCTGTCATAATAAATATGTAATATCTAATCACCATGTCTTTATATCATCCAAAGGAATGCCTTGTCTGAAGTAACGGCCTGCCTGCGGGAGCGCCTTCATCGCTGGCAGCAGATTGAGCTCCTCTGTGGCTTCCCCATCATCAGGAATTCTGGCCTAGCAAACCTTACTGCCCTGCTCTACTCAGACTCAATTGCTCTGGGGTTGCCTCGAATGCCCCAGTCATCTTGTTCATGTCACAGCTCCATGCATGGATCTATAGAGGATCTCTTAGAGGAGTCTCCAATCTTACCACAGATGCCAGGTAAGAGACAGAGATAATGTTTTTTGAGTGTTCAGTCAGTTTGGCACCTGGTGCTAAAAGTGGTAGAATGTAATTTGTACAGTTTTTGTAATCATCTAATCCTTGATTGACCACTCTTGTCTTGTATGGAAACAACTTCAGTTGTTCTCCACTCATTACATGTTTTTTTTTTTTTTCTTAATTTGTCAATATGTATGTGGGATACAACCATAGCATGTATGGTGTCCATAAAAGACTGTATGAAAAATACAGACTCTATAGTAGAAACTCATTGCAACAAAAGTGAACACTGTGATTTCTGATACATAAGTTAGAAAATATATAAGCTGTGAAATAAAACTGAATACACGTGATCAAATTGGCCTCTCTGGCTTCCACTGATTCTAAATTGTCCGTAGGTGTGCATGTGAGTGTGCTGGTTTGTCTCTCTGCGTAGCCCTGCGATAGACTGACAACCTGTCCAGGGTATATCCTGACTTCGCCCTAAGGCAGCTGGGATAGGCTCCAGCCCATCCGTGACCCTACAGAGGATAAAAAAGTGCATAAACATGGAAATGGATGCATAGTTCTAAAATGATCATAGAACACCAGAACGTTCTTAACTTCTGACTTACTGACCAGGATAACCACATTCAATACATAGTCCTGACAGTGAAGCATGGAGGTGTGTCTGTCTGCATCATGACTCCACACTGAACAGGATTGCTGGAGGATTTTGACTATGATCACAAATATGAAAAATGATACAGGCTGGTCAATGACCAACTAAAAATCAGTCAAAACACATTTATAGCATACAGAATGAGCCTTAGCACCATTAATCAAAGCTGTAGTTGCTGTCCTCCTGAAGTGATGCTACACAGTGCGCTGCCTTCACAATCAGTCTTGAAAAATGGGCAAGTGCATTAGACTTGGGACAGGGGTTTTTAGTGGAAATCTGAGTTCCAGACATTGCATAACATAGGCTTCTATGAACAGCATCCAAGAAAAAAACCTTTCAATTCTCTTTGGCACAAAACTGCAAAAATTGACTTTCCGAAAGAATATGAAAATATGCCTAAATAATGTAGGGAGTACATTATTTCATGAGACAAGACCAAGATCCATTCGCTCGGCTCAAATGGGGTTTGGCATGTTTGCCATAAGCCTGACCAGGACGACCACATGGAATGCATAGTCCTGATAGTGAAGCACTGAGTGGGAATATGATATGTGACTGCATGAGAGCAAAAGGCGTTGGGTAGATGACATTTATAGATTGTTCGATACAATTACTCATCATGATAACTACCTACGGCACACTGGCACAAGAAATTCTAGAGGAGAAAAGTGAAAGCTATGATTTGGCCAAGTATTCTGTCTGACTTGAATCCTACAGAACATATTTAAGGCAACTGAAATAAATAGGTAAACCAACTCAACCCGTCTAATGTTGTAAATCCAATCTGTTAGTTTTGAATGTTGCATAAAAGCAAACACACTATGCAAAAACAATGCAATTACTTTAAGGTGACAATTTTAAATCATTTAACATTTATGTGATGTTAAAGTCACTTCTGTTGTGCACTGTTAAAGGAAATGAGTCAGCAACAAATTTTGCTGTGCCACTTTCTGATGTTGCCATGCCTTTAGGGATAAAAAAAAAGTGGTACGTATATGTAACTGCCCCTACACCACTGTCTGTTTCATATGGACTCATCAGTTTCGCTCTTTGTTTAATCTCTGGCCTCCCCACAGTTCCAGTTCCAGTTCCAGTTAAGCGTTCTCCTCGAACACAGGGATCCACCATACGTCGGTCACGTCGTCCCGGTGTCATCACTCAGCCACCAGCCACCACGATCTCCTCAGACCCCGACCTTCTCATCCCCATCCGAGCCCCTTACCCTTGCTATGATGATGAGGAGGGGCTCTTCCTGAAAACTCTGAAAAAACAGTACGTCTCCCCGCCCACAACTTTTAAAGGCCACTTTGGCTTTACACATTGCTTATTTTAAACACCTTTCAGCAACACTTGTGTTGATACCATCTTTGTTCACTCCTTAATTATTTCCTCTCGTCAACCTCTTCTTTTATTCTTCCTTTCTCTTACTAATAGGGATTCCCAAGAGAGGTTCTCAGACTCAGACTATATACCCTCAGTTCCTCTCAGCAAAATGTTTCCAAGTTCCACTGTTGATGCTTCCTCTCGAAAGCTCTATCATGATGAAACTGAGCTGTTTGCAGATAGCCCGATTACAAAGCCTCTGAATAAAGAAGTAGAAGCTGTCGTTGAATCTCCAGTTCGAAAAATTTCAGTGGAAGAGCTTGAAGCATCTGTAGATGTTGCCTACCGGAAGATGGCAAAAGACAAAGCCTTGGATACTTCCTTGGAAACCTCATCTTTAAAGATGTCTGCAGAAGAGTCCCTCCTAGATGCTACACCAAGGAAGATACTGCGAGACAGGAGCGAAGTTCCCATAGATGTTGCACTAAGAAAAGGCATTTCAAATGAGTTGGATGCAGAGTTTCCAGTCAGGAAAATAGAGAAAGATACAATAGGGGACTTGATGGAAATTCCACCAAGGAATACATACAGAGAAAGAAACAATTCACCACTGGATGTGAGAAAGATTTTTTGGAATGAATTTGAAGCCTCAATAGATGCAACACCAAGGAAGATATCAAGAGATATGATGGGGGTTTCAATGGACAGTGCCTCAAGAAAGATGGCAAGAGATGACGCTGAACGTCTGTTTGACTCCAGAAGGATTACGAAAGATACAATGGGAATGTCTCAAGACACAAGTTCTCGGAAGCTTCCTTGGAGTAAAGGAGAATGCCAGCTTGATTCCTCTGTGAGGATATTAGCAAAAGACAAGATGGTTGAGATTGCTAGAACTCCACCAAGAAAGATCTCTCGAGATGAGCTGGAGTATTGTGCAGATACTGCTTCCTTAAAGCTGCTACCCAGAGAGAAACTGGAAGCACTTTTAGATACCTCATCCTCTACAGAAAAGCAAGAGCTTGGTTTGGAGCCATCAACAAGTAGAAGGATACTAAGAAATGAATTTGAGATGCCTGCTGGCTCTCTCAGAAGGAGAATACCAAGAATGCCAAGAGATGACAGTTCCATTGACACTCCCACGGGAAAAATCTCCTGGGATAGAGTTGATGTTCCATTTGAAATACCCAAACAAGTAACACTAAGGGAAGAGTTGGGAGCATCTGAATCAAGTTTATCTCCAGGTCGAACTGGACAGCCAGATCTCATGGTAACTTCCCAGGTGCCATGGAAGTCATCATCAGACCTTTTCACTGCTGGCCCGCTGAGCCAGCTTGTGTATGATGGAATCCTTGAAAAGTCATGCAACTCCACGGCTTCACCCTCAACCAGTCTCTCTGCCTCAACCCCTAACCTGCCTCATAGCAGACTGATGGCAGAGGTGGAGCCACCACTGCAACCACCAAGAGTTGTCGTCCCAACTCCAGCATTGCCCCCTAAGACTGGAGAGGGGAAGATCGGGGAAAAAGAGAAGAGCAAGAAATCCTTAAAGCTCAAAAATCTTTTTAAAAAGAAAAATGATTCAACTCCAGAGAAGCTTCAGAGTGGTCTTCAGAAACTCTGACAATCAGCTGTAAACGTATCATAATATATTTTTTTTTTTTTTACTTTTTAAAAAATGAAATCAGAAAGTGAAGCTTTAGAACTCTTTTGAAGACATCTGGTGGTCAAAGGCAGTTTAAAAAAGTACAATCTTACCAAAAACTGTACATGTTCAGAGACAAAATTAAAGTACAGTCAGAGTAACTAATAGCATGCCACTATAATACCATAAAATGACTGACATGAATGTTACCTCTAAGACATACAATCCAGTTGAGCACAGAGGTTTATTTACATTATTTATTTTACATTTGAAGCTGAGTTTACTGTCTGTTCTTAAGTCTTATAGACACATGGTTGATACCATATATTATTTTAGAAGCAGTTTTGTATGCTTTGTCTATGCTTGAAGGATTAATTAAATGATGTATTAAGTGACACTGCTCCTCTGTATAACAGAGGCAATGCTTGAATTCAATTTAACCTCAGATGAAGACGTTTACTGCATTAGAAAATGAATGCATTTTGTTCAGAGAGAAATTTTGTTAAATTTAGTGATGTCCCAATTACATTTTCACCCCAGTCCTGATCTATGTTCTGTGATGGTAAGAATGAAATAGTGACGTGTGGTGAGGTTCATGGCTGGTGAGGCGCTGACTTCATCAGAATCTGATTTACAAATACATGCACTCTACACAGTAGCATATTTGCCATTTAATTGGCAGCAGTTTACGGGTTATGTTTCATATCTGCATTTTTACACATACAAGCGGTAGCCCACAAAACGCATGTTTCTTTTTCTTTTTTAGTTATTGCGGTCTTACCTTTACGTTTAAATGAAGTCCATGCTCCGCTCCTTCTGGACAAAAATATCCGTTACTTTTTTTGTAAAAGTCTCCTTATCTTCCTTCGCTGCACTTGACCTGCTAACTGTATACCGTACCTAGTCTAGCTTGCTGTCACTTACTCTGCAGCCACGGAGTCACAAGAAGCATGTCTGGGATCAGAGCGCCCCCTGCCATGAGGCAAGAGAACTGCCTGCCTCACCTAGAACCTCTTGTCAGCCGTTTATGATCGCTCAGCATACAAAACACATTACACACATACAGTTGGTAGCAAAAAACACTGTACATTATTATACACATCAGCTGAACTATGGAAAATCAGTTCATATATTAAATGTGTTTGAACCATGTTATTGGCGACATACAGACAGCAGCACGCTGTCACTGCAGGCAGCCAGCGGAGTTAGCGAGGGATTGCACAATCCAGGGTGAGGCTTGGTTCGCTGCTGCCTCACCGGCTTCTCTTCCAAGTATTTGAATGGGAAATTGCGAAAATTCAGCGATTTTTCAAAATTGACGAGGCTAAATGAAAAAATAAATACTTTATAGTACAAATCACTGGATAAATATAACCATTTAAATTATTTTATCATTATAGATTTTTTTCTTTCCATGATGGTGAGGCTCTGCCTCCCCTGCCTCCCCTGACCGCACGTCACTGGAATGAAACCTCTCTGACTTTTTGGTAATTTTTCAGTACAGCTGCACAGTACACACATCAACAATAGTAGGACAATTAAAAGGCCCTGTCTGTTTATTAGGTTGAAGTGGACGAGGCTAAGATGGAAAAAGAGATGTCAAGTATTTCCATGCACCAGTAAGGATTTAGAATCAGAATCTGATTAGAGTTGGGGGCTTGTTTGATGATCAAATTATTAAACCACATTCACATAGTCCTAGGAGCAGATACGTTTTTCAGGTGTATATCCTTCATTTTGTTTTTTCTTTTGCTTTTATTTTGCAAGTAATTTACATTATTTCTTGTTTAGACTTGAGTATTTATTGTTACTCAGGATTTATGTAGAATTTGAAATCTAGTCTTTAGGGTCCTTAAATATGTTTGACTGCTGAACAGGTCTGCACTACGAAAGCATGTCCTGCAGCAAAGGATAGAATATTTTATAACAAAGAAAATGTTTTTTTTTTGTTTGTTTGTTTTTTAAGGTTTCATATTATTTTTTGTATAGATTATCCTATAATATTTTGTATATTTGTGGAAAGTGGTTCCGTTGCAGCAGGAATCTTTGGACAGAGGCTTCGACAGCCTCCTTTTATCTCCAGAGTAATCAAAAGGCATTTTCAGTCAACATCAGTACTTCTAAGGTGTTTGCAGGTTAACCTGCAAAATGTTGCTGAAATAGAAAAAAATAGACAAAAAAAAAAAGATCATAATCATATTGCTCCCTGGTGCACATGCTGTCATAATCTAAAGTGCTGGATGTTCACACATTTGCTGTTTTAGGGGCATTTTTGACTTTTTGTGCACCAGAA
>NW_007577794.1:728587-730351 GCF_000690725.1 Stegastes partitus
TTTTTAAACAAGTGGTCCTGTTCAGTTTGGACAACCTGTGTTTTACTGAAAAATGTTCTGCTTTTTTGCCTAATGCTCATGACAGTTTGCTTGCTAAAATGGCAAATTTAAAAATGTTAGAACTATGTTTGTTTTTGAAAATGTGTTTGACCATTTAAATACACATTTTGAATGCCTGAATTACTTAAATTTTGGAGAATTTATGTTTATTTTATTGTTTACAGGCATCAAGTCAGTGTCTTAGTTTTTTCAGTTTATATAATTCAGTACAGAAGTTTTTAATTTAATTAGATTTTTTTTTCATTTATTTATTGATTTTTCATTTGCATTTGGATTTGTTGATTCATTGTCAATGTGACAGTTTAAATGAAATGCTCTCTTTTGTCTTAGACAAGAATAACAGCTGAACTGTGGAATGAAAGTAAGATTCAATTGGCTGTTATTTGGTGACTTATTAGCAACGGATGATAACTGAGGTAACAAAGACGATAAAATTAGAAAAGGTTGTGCACTGTGCTGTAATAAAAATCTAAACATAACCAGCATGTTTATTCTGTCATTTGTAAAACAAAACAAACAAACAAAAAAGACTCAAATTGCAGGTCAACAGAGACCAGCATTGATTTTACAGGCTAAAGTCTGTTTGCTGGTCATAGAGGACATTGCATAAGTGATAAAAAGCTGTATGAAGCCATAAGTATGAGTTTGAAAATGAAAAGGCCTGTGCTCTGGAGTAAAAAATAGCTGTGGTTCCACCCAGAGCCATATGCTTCTCTTTTATGCTTCGTCCTACATCTCTCTAGCTGTCTTGTGTGGACTGTCTCCCTAAAGCATCAGAGCAGGGATGTTGTTGAGTCATCCGCAAATCCTCTGGCTCCCACCCCCACTGGGCAGATCCTCATGCTCCATCCACCTTCTCAGACCAGGTCTACACCTACATAGGCTGCTGAGAATCTTGTTTTGTGCTGGAGACAGGGTGTATCTTTGAACTGACCACAGCCTATGACAGTTTGTAAATGTCTGTTGCACTGATTGCTCGGCTTGTGATCCTCGCTTGTTGTCCAGGTTATTTTTGAAATGACAAGTTCATATATTTCCTTGCTGATTTGACTTTGTCATCTATTCTGCTAGTGGCTAATGAGTTGACCTCCCATAGCAACCACATAACCCTTGCACACAGGATGCATATTGTCTTCCATGGCTTCAGATGTGCTGGCTGACAATACAGGGGACTTTTCTCATAGAACGAATCTTGCCGATCTTGTGATGCTACAGCTGTTTGATAAAGTGAAAGAAAAGAAGGTGACAGTCTGAATTTGTTTGATCAGTGCAAGACAAAGTTTGAGGTTGTATGGAGTTGGTATTGTTGTGTTACTGAGGGAGGTGGAGCAGTACGACATGATTTAAAAATCTGAAGGCAGAGCTCAGCCCTAGTGGGCTTCAGTCTAATTTAACCCCTGACTGGAGTAAATAAATTGCTGCTGCACTGTGACATATTGTGACACGATTAGACCTCAATATGAGAATCATTTTCAACTTGTTTTTGAAATGAAAATTCATTGAATATGTTTCTAATCTGGCTGCGCAGTGGCTCAGTTGTTACCACCATTGCCTTGCAGTGAGAAGATCCCTGGTTTGCGTCCCGGTTAGGATGCCTGGGATCTTTCCATGTGGAGTTCTCCCTGTGCAGCGTGGGTTCTCTCCGGGTTCTCCGGCTTCCTCCCACAGTCTAAAAACATGTTGAAGTTAATTGGTGATTCTAAA
>NW_007577794.1:731110-737826 GCF_000690725.1 Stegastes partitus
GAGTTGTGCCACGTACAGAAATACTCTGATGACACTGCAATCGTAGGGTTTATCAGAGATGGACAGGAGGAGGAGTACAGGAACCTGGTGGAGGACTTTGTGATACGGTGCAGAGCCAACTGTCTGCAGCTCAACATTGCCAAGACCGAGGAGATGGTGGTGGATTTCCGGAGGTCTGGGCCACCTATGCAACAGATCTCCATTGAGGGGTCAGGCTGGTAAGGAAAGCGGGCTCTGTGGTTGGCACAGAGCTGGACCCCATCACATCAGTGGTCCTCAAATTTGTCCACACTTTCATGGAGGGGGTGTGAGATGTTGTTCATGATGACCTGCAGTTTGGTTAGCATCTTCTGCTCCACCACTTCCTCCAGGGTGACTAACTGACAGCCAACAACAGCCTGGGCTTTCCTCATGAGTTTTGTTCAGTCTGTTGGCGTCCTTCGCCTTGATGTCTGCACCCTAGCACACCACAGCAAAGAAGATGGCACTCACCACCACATACTGATAAAACATCAGGAGCATGCGGTTGCATACACTGAAGGACCTGAGCCTCCTGAGGAAGTAGAGTTGGATCAGGCCCTTCTTGTAGGCTGCCTCCATGTTGGTGGACCACTCCAGCCTGTTGTCCAGACTCACTCCCAGGTACTTGTAAGTCTTGACAATCTCCACATCAGTCCCGTTGACGGATAGAGGAGAGGGTGGCGACTTGTTCCTCCTGAAGTCCACCACCATCTCCTTGGTCTTTGTCACATTCAGCTGCAGGTCGTTCTCGCTGCACCATCGCACAAACCGGCTCACCAGGTTCCTGTATTTATCCTCCCTCCCATTCTCCATACAACCTACCATGGCCGTGTCATCTGAAAATCTCTGCAGGTGACATGACTCAGTGCTGTACAGGAAGTCCGAAGTGTAGGTAGTGAAGAGGAAGGGGGACAGCACAGTGCCCTGGGGGGCCCCGGTGTTGGAAGTCAGACGTTCAGACACACAGCTTTGTAACTTCACAAACTGCAGTCTGCCCATCAGGTAGTCCGTTATCCATGTGATGAGGGGGGCGTCCACCTGCATGTCCTCCAGCTTGGCCTTCAGTAGTCTGGGTTGGATGGTATTGAAGGCGCTGGAGAAGTCAAACAATGCGACGCGGACAGTGGTGTTGGGTCTGTCCAGAGCGGAGNTTCCTCCCTATAAAAAGGCAAGGTGGCAGCAGTCAGGGCCTCTTTGTCTGGATCCTGGTTGAGGTCTGGTTGAACTGTTTGGTGTGCAGATGTGGTTTAGCTGTGTCCTGGTGATGATTTATGCTATGTAGCTTTCTTCTGATAAGCTTGTGTCTTTCTGCAGGGTCAGAAATCCAACCAACACTCCATATGGGTGCCTCCTTTAATTAGAACCTCCAACGGTGAAAGATTAAGTGCCAGACTGCTGTTTTGCCTTGACCAGTGTATCTACACTGCCTGGCCTGGATCACTGGTGCCAAGCTAAATTCAACTGTGTTGAGTCATCCCCGCCGTAATTGTGTCTGTGACCAGAAGCAACTGAAATTAACTTTGTCTGTTTGCTTTATAGGCCACGGAACCTTGCAGTGTAGTTTGCAGTGTAAATTGAAATGTCAGTTGTCAGTGTGCTTACGTGGTGATAGCGACTGGGGTACACAATACTATCTCCCCGTGGTAAGTACCCCACCTCCCTGTTTTTATTATTTTCAAGTATGCTTTTTATTCTGGAGTTGCCTTGTAGGTATTCATTGCTTTTAATTATTAGTTGCAAATAAGTTTTTGTTTGGAACGTACTATGCTTGCTTGTCTTTTAGGCACTCCAGCAACATAAAATCTTATTCAATGAACATTGTTTTGTGAACCGAATGCATGTCTCCTGCTCCATTGAACCTCCTAAAATTAGTTTTGTGGCAATACATGTAAAGTTGGGGTCTGTTACCTGTCGTTTATTTAGACCATGTTTGTTCTGACTGTGTAGAGCTACAGATGGATGTTTTGAATCTTTCAATTTTTTTTTTCTTATTCAGTTCTCACAGCATAGAATGTGGCTCCACTTCCAGGAGGTTGTACATCCACTAAATTATTTCTGAGTGATCAAAGAGACTGCATCTGTGTGTCACTCTTCACTTTCAAAATCTTGTCTCATTTTCTAACTTATGAAAACATGCAAAATGAATTTTAGTACCATTTGAAGTACTTCGTGACATGTTTGCTTTCGTTTCTTTTTCTGAACCTACACATTGCCAGCACATATCCTTTAACTAAGATAGCAAAATTAGAATATGTAAATAATAAGTTTTGATGTAAAGTTCCTGCATCCATTCAGAAGTGACACAATTTAGTCTGAACTGCACAGCTGCTTTTGATATCATTTGGCATTTGGTTTTATTTACACACTTTCTCCACTTGAGCACAGGGGAGTCAGATCTTTTTCTTTTCAGCTTTAGGTTTCTTTGCTGCTGACATGAATACAGTGTCATTACAGTGTCATTACAGTTATAGCAGCATGGATACCTAAGAGAACAAAATAAGATATGGAACTCAGAAAGATAACTGAGACAGAATATTATTTATAAGTAATACAATAACCTGAGGAAGAAAGGACTGAATAGATAAAAAATACGAGTATGGCAAGTGCGTGTTTTTCCACAGTCATGATGAATCAAAACAGAGGAGAGAATAGCAGCATCTAGTATACAACAGTGTCTCATAATGAGGCCCAGTAAAGTATGGCTCAACACAAAGTTATGACCACAAGCTCCTTCTGTGACTTTTTGCTAATGCAAAGTCTCTGCATCCATTCTAAAGTGACATGATTTTCTCTGGACTGTGTGGCCACTTAGGATCAATATGGTTTGGCCTTTGGTCCTTTTGGTTTATGACTCACTTTCTCCACCAGAGGACAGGAGAGTTTCACTTGAATCTGATGTCTGATATTGCACAGTCACTTCGAAATCAGCTAGTTTGTTGCAACAAACAAGTTCAAGGACTCTCAAATATGCTAATCCTAGTGTCTGTGAAAGGTTTTCTCTTCAGCTGATGTGCGATTATATTTTCTCTCTAGCTAGAAGATTCAGTGATGTTTTGCTCATTTGAAATAGATTCATCCAATATACAACACTTGAAACAGACTAAAAAAATCCATATCTGCAATATGTATATGCCAATAGTATATCACCAGTGTACGCTCACTGACTTGGAATCTGGAAGAATCTGTCGTAGAAACCTTTGCATCTCCCTGCAAAGTGTGTGCGCGCGAGCACACACACACACACACACACACACACACACACACACACACACACACACACGTATAAATAGAACAGAAAGCTTTTTGAACTCACATATTATGAACTGATTACACACAGTAAAGAAGTCATCCTGTGGCTGTGGTGTCTGCTGGGCTGACAGTTCTCAGTTCTCTACTTGTATGGGCTTCATTTGCATTGTCTTTCAAAGTAACAGTGCCTTATTTAAGACAAGATCCATCCAAGAATGAAAGCTCAATTATCCAAGTTGGTTGGCCAAATAAGAACTAAAATGATGGTTTAAGAATAGAATAGAATAGCGTAGAATAGAATAGAATAGAATAGAATAGCGTAGAATAGAATATAATAGAATAGAATATAATAGAATAGAATAGAATAGAATAGAATAGAATAGAATAGAATAGAATAGAATAGAACAGAATGGAAATTGAATAGAAAAATACTTTATCCCAGACCTGGGAAATTACTGTGATACAGCAGCAACAAAAGAAAAAAACATCAATCACAACAGAAAAGGGCTAAAGCTAAATACTATTTAAAAAATGAAAAATGAAAAATAAAAATAAAGTGAAATTAAAACAAAACAAAATAAATAAAACAACTGTACAAAATGTGCAAATTGAAAAAACAGTGCAAAGACAAAGGGTTTTACAGAGCAGAGAGCTGAGAATGCTCTCTGCCAGACAGAGGTGAAGTGTTGTAAAGGGTTATTGCTCTGGGCAGGAAAGATTTCCTGTAACGGTCCTTGTGATGGTGGAGCTGAATCAGTCTGTTTGAGAAGGAGCTCTGCTGCCTGTCCAGAAGGGGGTGGAGAGGGTGGTCGGGGTTATCCAGAATAGATAACAGCTTGTTCAGAGTCCTCCCCTCCACCACCGCTTCCATGGTGTCCGGTTTGCAGCCGATTACGGAGCCAGCCTTTCTGATCAGTTTGTTCAGTCTGAGCTGACTAATGTTAACAATGCTATGCTGCATTTACAAAACCAGTTCAGAACTTGATGTCTGTGGTTTGATGTGGAGTTTGTGAACACGATGAAGCCATGTGCCAACGCCTTCGACGGGTCCTTGATCTGCAACTTCAGTCAGCCTGCATGAGGGGCTTTCTGTCACTGCGGGTTTCCTGTGAGCCTGACAACACGAGCAACACAATGGGGTCAAGGTACACTTTATCGCTGCTCTGTATTGTGTTCTAAGTATTTGGAGAAACTGTTGCAAAGAAAGGAACTCTGACAAAGATAAAGGAATTTATTATCAACTTTCCAAACACACCATTGCTTTGAAAGTAAAAAAAAAGAAAAAAAAAAAGAAAGAAAAACAAAGCACTTAGTGTTTTCATACATATTCTCCTGCCATATCAAAAATGTTATTTATTGCTCTACTGGTTTACAAAGACAATGGAATGACAGAAATATAATGAAGTCATTTTGCAATTTATTCTTTTAGTGTAAATTGTTGGGTTTTGATTGTAGAATAGATTCAGAACTCAGAACTCTGTATTTTCTTCTTTTTTGGTTACTGAGTCACATACATCTTCATCCTAAGATTTAATTATTCTGAAACACAGGTTGATTCAAGCTTCCTCTGTTTAACCCATTCAGCTTCCACCACTGCCTCCACTCTGGTCTCTTTATATTATCTTAGCTAATCGGTCAAAGTCTCCTATCGTGGACTACATTTTCTAAAGTCTTAAAATGGAGCCAAAAGGAGGTGCAGAAGTCCAGTTTACTCTCAGACCATTTGAATAACAAATAAATACTATCCCAAATTTATTGTAAATGCACAAAAATGAGCATGTCGTCATCCTGGGAAGGGACTCACTGCATTTAAGCATATATACAAAGTTAAATGGAAATTCTCTTTTAATACTTCTGATCTGGTTGTGTTTTCCATGGCCAGGTACAGAATATGATATTTTAAAAAGCAGTAACAGTCTGGTGACTGTTACTGTTTGAGACATTCAGAGTCTTTGGGGTGAACTGAAAAGCCAACTGAGGGCTTTTATGACTTACCCTCATGTGTATAGACGTCCCTCTGGGGAAAAAAAATGAACCTCTGCATGTATGTGCAAAGTTTGTGTGTCATANGCCTCTGACACTGCCTAGTGCAGCCTCTCTCTCCCTCTCTCCTTTCCGTATCTCCTAGGTGGGCGTGCACTGGCTGGTGTGTGTGTGGTGGACAGGTGTGGGCTCTCTGCTGATTACCTGAGTGTTTTCACCTGCGGTGGGGTGTGGTCTTCAATTTACCAGTCTACTCCTGTCACCCATATAAGCTGACTGCAGACCATGACACGATGCCGGACCGTAAAGCTCTCTCTGTTAGTTTGCTCTGGCTCAGTTCTGTTTTTCTGCTCCGTGTTCTGAAGACTTGGCTAACCTGTGTCTAACTCTGCTCCAGCCTGGACCCACCCTGCTGTCTCAAGCTCCTGGTCAACTCCTCCTCTTTCATCCACTCCGGTGTTGCCGCTCCATCTCTTGTGTCTGGCTCACCTCCCCATCACCCTGCCTGTCCACCGTCACCAGCTTTTCCATCACCGGTTTCCACCACCAGCCATGCCGCTCGTCTTCTCCTCCCCTTCTCCTTCCCACACAGTCGGTAAGGCTCAGTCTCACGCTGGTTACAGTTTTGTAAATTTGTATATAGCTTTTTTATCATACTGTTGTATATAGTCTTATTATTTACACTATTGTTATTTTGTGTACATATTTACATAGATGAGCATTTTGGTTTTGTTTTGCACTCCGTTCCTCTTAGCCTGCATATTCTTTAGTTTAGCTCAGTGTAGTTTCCTTGTGTGTGTTTTCTCTTAGCTCTCTGTTTTGCATTTTATGCACTCAGTCCGCGCCGTCCCTAAGTGTCTCCCATTAGTCTGTTTTGCTCATAACCCTTGACCCAGTTTCCACTTCCTGTAAATATATTGTAAATCTTTATTTGCTGAATTCTGTTTGCCGAGTCTTTGTCCGTGCCTGTGTCTCTGAGTCTTTTCCGTGACAACTTCAAGGACTCAAAAGACAGCTCTAAGAGCACTTCTAATATAGTGGACAAGTCCCAGGTGAGAACCAAAGGCTTAGATGCAGGGCACAGCCGCTGACCTCCCCTCATTAAATTTCTTATTAGCGTATGCTGACCGACTGGTGACTTACCAAAACCCATATGGCAGGCCGAAATGGTTGCCAAACACAACTTCACAGTTGAAAATGCCTTACCGTCCATAGCAGATCCTGCAGAGAGCATAACCTTGCTCAGCACCAATGTAATAAGGGTGAGCAGGGGGACAATGCGCACAGCAATACGTTCAGCCATGGGTGAGCCAGTGTGTTCTCTCCTAACGGTGTGCCCCTGTTTCTTGAGGAAAAGAACCGAGGACACTGCCTGTTTACGCGCGATATGAAGACATGTATGGATGCCCAACCGAACCTCTCCCACGCCTGGTTGACTACTTCAGAGTTGCATCTCTACCAGT
>NW_007577794.1:738759-740034 GCF_000690725.1 Stegastes partitus
CATTGTGTTACGGATCTGGTAAAGGGACTCACGTGCAAACAACGACTCAGCAAGGCAGAGCATTTCCAACAATAAAATTTATGTGCAACATTTACACAAAAATACAGGAAACGGAAATGACTCAAGAACAACCACAACACCAAACTGGAGAGACCTCTGCTAGTGTGGCAAAAGAATATCAAAACAACCTTTTAACCCAAATACAGAACTAGAGAGACCTCTGTTGGAGTGGTGAAAAAAATACAACTCGGGAAATTTTCACAAAGCAAATACAAAGAACTTAGCTATATAGGTTAACCCAAACTTGCTACAAACAAGCTTTGGAAATCTAGATAGACTATAACTATTACTACAAGAACCCAGCAGAGGAACAGAGAACTTAACTGGCGATCAGCAAGAGGAATGGGGAAGGGATGGTGAGCGGAGCAGGCGTGCAGCCTGGAGGACACAGTGTTTGGCAGGTGCAGCCACTGAGGTAGTGGATTCGTGACTGAGAATACAACCAGTTGCAGATGGTCATTCAATACCAGTCTTAGAAATCAACTCTTAACAGTACTTATCAGAGCCTCAATCAGTCTTTCCAAGTGAACCAAAACACACCTCCAGGCTCTGTGAGGACTATTATACCATGAAGTAATGGAGACCAGTATTATATGATTTGGCCTCAACAATCACCTGACCTGAAGACTGTTGAGTTTCATTGTTAGAAACTCATAAAGCTGGTTCAGAGAAGGCAATCGTGTGGAAAATGTATTAATGCTTTTGCTTACTATATGAATCGAAATGTGTGATTTCAAAGTTTTGATGCATACAGTATTTTACTACAATGCAGGGAAAAAAGTATTGAATGAGTTTGTGGCCAAATTTTTGACTGGTACTGTAGCTACAGTGGCTGCAGAGCCTCAAATTCTAACAAGTGTTTGGGTTTTTCTCACAATACATACAGTTTGCCATTTTAGTTTCACAATTATAGCGATTCAAGAAATTGTTGAGTTGCATGGGGGGCAGTTTGTCAGTGTGGTTTTTCAACAACAAGAGTCTCTGTCTAGAGGTTTCTGAGCAGATAGTCAATTTTTAATCAGTTGAAGTGGTGGAAAGAACAAAACACAGAAGATTAATCTACTATTTAGTAAATCTACAACAAGAAATGACAAGAATGTATGTAGACTGTGGTGGTCAAACTGTAATAACTATGAAAACTATCTCAGACAATCAAAAGTGAGTGACAGCAACAAAGGTCCTGTGGCTCAAGTAAACACTGCAAAGCGCTTTGTT
>NW_007577794.1:743964-747025 GCF_000690725.1 Stegastes partitus
TGCCAACACCTTCAACAGACCAAGGATCTGCAACTTCAGTTGCCTGCATGAGGGGCTTTGTGTCACTGTGGGTTTCCTGTGGGCCTGAGTACATGCACAACACGATGTGATCGAGATAAACTTCATCATCAGTCTGTGTTGTTTCCTTACTTTGGTGAAAGTGTTGCAAAGACTAAAAAGCTGACACTGAATAAGGAATTCATTACCAACTTTTTAAATACATTAGTCTTCCATTCATAACCTCCTACTTCATAAGTTATTTATCGCTCTACTGATTTACAATGAAAGTAAAATGACAGAAATATAATGAAGTCATTTTGCAGTTTATTCTTTCAATATAAATTGTTTGGCTCTCTATGTCCTGCATGTTTTGAAACATAAGCAAGATCAAGCAAAAACATGACAGACTATATTGCACTCTTAAAAAAAAAACACATCCAGCTGTGAACAAAGACTATGTATATCATGGCAACCTTGAGTTTCCAACAACTCCTATAGCTCTTAGTTTTCTATGATAGAATCATTGAAACATGTGTCCCTGTCATAAGTAAAGAGTCATGCATTTTGGCTCTTTCATAAATGTATTATTGTGCAGTTCAACTAAATTTGTTGGCTTTCTGACACTGACTTATTTCTTCAGTACAGTCCACAGGTTCTCAATGGCTTTTAAGTCTAAAATTTGGCAAGGCTAAATGCTTAATTCTTGCCTTTTTTAGCCATTTCTTTTGATGTGTGTGATGAGGTTATTGTCTTGTTGAAATACCCAACTGCATCTAAGATCCAACCTTCTGTCTGCTGATTTTAGGTTTTCATGAAGAATGTAGCGATAATCTTCCTTCATTATTCTATTTACTTTCTGTAAGGGATCAGTTGCACTGGCAGCATCACAACCCAAGAGCATAATACTGCCACCACCATGCTTGATGGTATGTGTGGTGTTCTTGGAGTTCAAGCCCTTACCTTCTCTCCTCCAAACATATTTCTTCTCACAGATCATACAGCGACTCAGGCGGGACGCAACAGAGACTATATGAAACTCTACTAAAACACAGTATGCATGACTGTTGAACACAATGGGGTAAAGACCCGCAGTAGACACCCATAGGACAGGAGGTGTAACTGCACAACAACAACAAAAAAAACCAACTAAACCCAGAAGCAAATAAGACAACCAGGTAGATATATTTACAAACTGGAATTTATTTATACAAGGGAAACTAACCAGGACTTGCTACCACCAAGTTATAGGAAAGCAGGGAGACCATCCATCNAAAAATGAACCTCTGCATGTATGTGCAAAGTTTGTGTGTCATATATGGTGTGGTCTGTGTGGCTTTATATTTCCACTGATAAACAATGAAACCAACCACCAGTGCTACCTGCCTGTTGAGCTCTGTTTGTTGCTGCAGGTTTCCTGTGAGCTTGTTGCTGTTGTTTTAATACTCTGATGTGGTTTTTCTAACTGCTAGAGGCCTGACTGATGGAAGACAGTCCCATCTCTGCAGCTCTGTGACCACAGAATTAATACATCCTGGAGATGCAGAAGTCATTTTAGGTTAATAGGGGTAATAGGGAAACGTAGAACTAAAAGTTCTAGTATTATGGGGTTCAATTTATGTGTGTGTGTGTGTGCGCGCACCCGAAGAGTAGTTCAGTGTGTGTGTGTGTCAAAGCTAATGAGCTGAATAAAATGCAAAGAAAACATTTCTCTGTTCAGATTTTAATGACATTAGATACAATTCAAAAAATGTTGTCATAAGTAATAAGTGGAAATATCAAAATGCAAATGCAATCAATTAAAACAGGATTAATACACAATGCCGAAAAATACAGGGAGTCTTCAAATCTTGCCAACGACACATCACTTTTTATCAGTTTACTGTATTATTTCAGGTATTAAATTGTTAGGCCCGTTGTCCCCTTGAAGTTGTGACGACAGAGTAGGTGCAGATCGATAATTCAGAGCTCCACTTTGTCTTCTTCTTTGGCTGCTGTGTTGCCTGATAGATTTCCAGCGCAGCACAGTACACATCTTCATCCTAAAATGTCATTTTATTTTATAGAATCATAATTAGACATGTTTGAAGGTGTGTAAATAGGTTTAGTAATATGTTAATGATGAATGGATTAGTTTTAACCATTAAGCAAAATAACGATGGCTCAGTTACATTAGGTAGTGCCTGTAAGCCTTTGCAGTGTGTCAGCATGCAAGCTTTTGCAAAACATTTTATTTAATTGTTTATCAATGTTACTGTATAACATATACATTAGAGACATGATTTCTACCTGTTCCTGAGTCAAAATGTTGACATGATCTTTGCTATCATTAGAGAACTAATAAAAAATCTGACTGTAAATTACCACAATGCGTCGCATTTGACCTTCAGTGTCAGAGCTTTTCTCATCATCTTGAGGACGTTTAGCTGCAAATAAATTGCAGCATCATTATTCAAACACATACATTCTATAAATAAAGGTGGAGCCCTTATCTGAAGCCAGATTTACTTCTGTCAGTTTTGAAATAAACTTTGTGGATCCACATTAATGACAACAAAAAAGAAAAGCTTTTAAATACACAATAGATACCTGTTGTCTGCCATGGGCGGTAAAACAAAAGAGAGGAGAGGACGACGAAAGCTGGAGACAAAGAGAAGAGCAGCGTCCAACACACATGGCAGAGTTTTGGCGTCTCGTGTTGATGAGGCTCATTGGCGTTGTAGTCAAAAGGCTCAGTGGAGTCTGGATTAAACACAATATACTGTTTAGCGTGATGAGGTACTTGCGACTCTGACCTTAGAAAAATGCTGTGAAGATGAAAAATATTTTTCTTGATTTTACTATACAGCTTTTGGCCTGTATGGTTTTCTGTCTCCTTGTTCCAAATCAAGGCAACATTTTGATCTGATGTCTGTGGTCAGAGTTACCCGACTCAGTTTTCTTGGAACAGTATCAAACCTGCCTTGTCGATGGGTCTTCTCACAGACTTAAAGGTGCCACTGGATTGAAATAAAATCCAGACTTGAGATCGAAAAACCAACTCAGATTGGACATGAACATTTTT
>NW_007577794.1:747515-750340 GCF_000690725.1 Stegastes partitus
GTCATCTACTTGATCTCTATTATAAATGTATATGAACATCAGAGACCAATGTATTACTGTTTGATGATCATATGGTCAAACAAATATGTTTTGCTGTGAACAAGATCACTTATACACAGAAAAAATTGAAAACCAAAATACTTACTGACTATGATCCTTGTTGTCATGTTGCTATATCTGTAAATATCTGTGGGAGTGATGTATCCATTGTTCTCCACCTTAAGCTGCATAGTTCCACAGTAGTAGAGGCCCTCATCAGCATGAGTGATGTTCTTGAGCAGCAGGTCCCAGGAATCTGACGAAAAATTCCTCTCGAATGCAAAACGAGGAATTTTTGAATGAAATGTTTTTAGGACAAGAGTCGGTTGGTTCTCATGGGAACAGTTCCTGAACCACACGATGTATATTCCGTTTGATATTTTGCAATCGCAGTAGATAGTGATGTTGTCTTCAGGTCTGGCTGTCACGTTCAACACTGATCCAGAAATCAAATTATGGCTGCAGGAAACAATTCCTAGAGTACAAATACAATTAGAAAAGCACTAATGGTCATTTTTTGAGGATTCCAAATTTCAGAAGGTTACTGCTCAATAGAACAGCACTCAAACTGCAAGCGTAAAATCATTTTCAAAATGGAAGCCAAAAATTGCCTTTTAAATTAAAAAAAATAAACAAACAAAAAACATTCAAAACTACCTGAGAGAACAAGCAGAAGAACATACAGTCCGTCCATGTGTGATGATGACCTGGAACTAAAAGACAATCTCACAGGTCTTACTCACGGATGCTGTGATCTATTTATACTCCTCCATTGAAGGAAATGTAGCTGGTGATTGGCTAGTTGAATGGAACGTTTTCTTGTGTGGTTGTTTCTTCTGTAGTCTATTCATCACTTGCAATCATGAAACAGGACTAGTTCAGCAGCTTTTTTCAATAACAACATAGCCTACAGCTTGAGTCTTCACATAGCTGTTGAATATATTCTTGCCTGGCTAGTGATGTTGTGTTGTTTACAAAAAAAACTACCTCTGAGACAAACGTTTGTAATACTAGTAAGATACATCCTTAAAAGAATATATGTGGATTACTGCATTTTTTCTAAACTGATTTGAATTTTCATGGAGTGGCAAACTAATCAAAACTAAAACAACACGGTAATCCTTTATTATAGTTTATATGCTGCAGCTGTAGTGAATTTAAAACACAGATAACACAATATGACCTCATTTGTGCTGTTCAGAACAGCTTGGGGTCAAACCTCACTCTGTGACTTTGGTTTAGTATTGAAATAGCTGAGAGCAGAGAGATCAGACCATCAGCACTGTCCCACACCGTGATGTTTAAAATTGTCCAATGCTCCAGTATTTACTAAATCCTGTCAATGTGAACATGAACAGATAAATATTTTAATTTTGTTTTACAAAAAAAAAATACATGTTCACAAAAAAAAAAAAGTCCACAAACCACTTGTTACTCAGATATGATATTTTTACTCAGTTATCTGTGCATGGAACCACACTTCAGTCCAAAGATGAAAAAGAACCATATAAGAGCGTCTACATCAGACATGTGTAGAACGTGGCCAGTGAAACTCTGCACTAATCTGCAGGTTCATTCTGTTTGCATGTTAAACTCTGCAGTTGTATGAGGGGCTGTTTGTGGTTTTCCTGAGTTTCACTCATCACATGGCCGAGACTGGTTTTACTGTCAACTTTGTATTTTTTTTAATAACTTCTTGGTAACAGTGTGGATTAAATAAACAAGCTAACAAAGAAAGCTACTGTATCTCGTCTTAAAGCACATTTAGTGTTTGGAGTTTTGTTCTCTGAAGAATCCACTCCAACATAACAAATACTTTGACGTGCCAACACCTTCAACAGACCAAGGATCTGCAACTTCAGTTGCCTGCATGAGGGGCTTTGTGTCACTGTGGGTTTCCTGTGGGCCTGAGTACATGCACAACACGATGTGATCGAGATAAATTTCATCATCAGTCTGTGTTGTTTCCTTACTTTGGTGAAAGTGTTGCAAAGACAAAGACTCTGACACTGAATAAGGAATTTATTATCAACTTTTCAAACACAATATTGCTTTAAATTTATGGAAGCTGAAAGCATTAATTTTGATCAAAAAGTTATTTATTGCTCAACTGATTTACAATGAAAATGAAATGACAGAAATATAATGAAGTCATTTTGCAGTTTGTTCTTTCAGCAAGTTGTGATTGTAGAATATGTGCTGAAGTCAGAACTGTGGGTGTACTTCTGCTTTGGTTCCTGTGATGCAAAACGTATTTCCACTGCCGAGTAACACACATTGATAAGATTGAACATAAATGGACATAATTCTGAAACATACTCAAGTTGAAACCATAACATGACTCACTCTATTACATTGTAAAAACACACACAGCTGATTATCAATGACTCCTATGACTCTTAATGGAAGCATTGCAACACAAAAGTCTTGGTCACAAGTAAAGAATGGTGAATTTTGGTTCCTTCGTAAATATATTATGGCGCAGTTTAACAAAAGTTGTTGACTTTCTGACGCAGACTTGTTTCTTCAGCACAGTCCACAGGTTCTCATTGGGGAGTAAGTCAGGACTTTGGGAAGGCCAGAGTAGAATCTTAATTCTAGCCTGATTTTGCCATGTCTTCACTACTTTTGATGTTTGTTTGAGGTCATTGTCTTGTTGGACAACCCTGTTGGATCCAAGATCAACCTTCTGGCTCATGATTTTAGGTTTTCCTGAAGAATGTGGAGGTAATCCTCCTTCCTCATTATTCAATTTACTTTGAGCAAAGCATCAGTTCCACTGGCAG
>NW_007577794.1:755222-830141 GCF_000690725.1 Stegastes partitus
TGATCACCATGACTACTAGTACAGAAACATTACGGTGTTTTTTAGTCATCGTAAATAGGAAACTCTTCTTATTCCGTTGAAGCTGTTGTTCATGTCTGATGAAATACATCTGAATCTCTCACTCTACCTTATCCCAACTCTGTGATGACAATTTCTAATAAAAATATGCTCAACCCATTAACTATGTTAGTTAGGGGAATTAGCTTTCCCACTGCAATCAAAGTATTTTTATTTACCATTCATTTAATGACTGGCAGCACAAACACATGTGTTTAGGTTGATGACTTCTGACAATCAGATTGTCCTGTAGTGGTAAAGTAGACGAGGGAGGGGACACTAGTATCCTGAATTCAAGGGGGAAGAAAAATGTAGATATCAAGCTAATTTCATTAGCTTGCATTCAAATGATGATTGATTGCTTTGTCAGTATTGTTATCATGATACTTATGCCATTAAAGCTAGTTAAACTGAATTGAATTTATTTGATTTCAATTGAAAATCACAGGAGATTAGCAGTTTCTTAAATATCCATACAACTCCATGTGGCACTAAGTGTATATTAGATGTTATCATCAACGTAGGATTTAATGCATTGCACTCAATATGCATACATTTTTATATAAGGATATTAGGTGCAACTTTAAGGATGAGGGACTCACAACACTTCAGATCTAAGAGGTCTGTAAAGAATTATTTGCAAAAACTATTGCACGGCATTGTAGTTCAGATCAGAGGTCAATGATGCAGCTAATTTTCACACATTAGTAGGTGGATTGTTTTCAGGAGGACTTTATGATGACACAATAGGTCATCTACTTGATCTCTATTATAAATGTATACAGACATCAGAGATCAATGTATTACTGTTTGATGATCATATGGTCAAACAAATATGTTTTGCTGTGAACACAATCGCTTACACAGAAAAAAATTATTCAAACCAAAATACTTACTGACTGTGATCCTTGTTGTCATGTTGTTGTATCTGTAAGTATATTCAGCAGTGATGACTCCTTTGTTGTCCACCTTCAGCTGCATAGTTCCACAGTAGTAGAGGCCCTCATCAGCATGAGTGATGTTCTTGATCAGCAGGTCATAGGAATCTGACGAAAAATTCCTCTCGAATGCAAAACGAGGAATTTTTGAATTTGCCCCATCTTTCAACTGATCAGCAAGTGTTTCTAGGACAAGAGTAGGTTGGTTCTCATGGGAACAGTTCCTGAACCACACGATGTATACTCCTTTTGATATTTTGCAATCGCAGTAGACAGTGATGTTGTCTTCAGGTCTGGCTGTCACCTCCAACACTGATCCAGAAATCAAATGATGGCTGCAGGAAACAATTCCTAGAGTACAAATACAATTAGAAAAGCACCAATGATCATTTTTAGAGGATTTCTAATTTCAGAAGGTTATTGCTCAACAGAACAGCACTCAAACTGCAAGCACAAAATAATGTTAAGAATTGAACCTGTCAATTAAAGATAAAAATTAAAAAATTTAAAAAAATCAGAAATTACCTGAGAAAAATAGCAGAAGAACATGCAGCCCGTCCATGTGTGATGATGACCTGATACTAAAAGACAACCTCACGGGTCTTACTCACGGATGTTGTGATCTATTTACACTTTTCCTTTAAAGGAAGCGTATCTGGTGATTGGCTAGTTGAATGGAACATTTTCTTCTGTGGTTGCTACTTTGAGTGCAATGATCAAAGAGCAACTTCATGGTTGTTGCATTGACGTCAANGGAGACTAGCCTCAGGCAAATATGCACTCGGCGAAACAGACAATATAGCCCCGCGTATGGCAAGACAAAGGAAATTATAATTACTGCTACAGAATGCCAGCACAGCAAAAACAAGCTGTATTACAATTAGGCAAATAAGCAAAATACAAGACCCAGAGAGAGAGCAGAAACTTAACTGTTGACAGGGGAATGATGAGGGACAGGAGGGATGGCAGAGGTGGCATGTGGCATGGCCAAGGGAATGGCAGAGGCAGATGCTGAATCTTGGTGGAGGTGTACCGATCGGAATCCAGGGATGACCAGGTGGCCAATGCAGGGAGGCAGAAGGTCCAGGCATGTAGCAGACGGGGAGTGTTAGGAATGGAGTTGTTCAGGTGTCGGAGTAGTGGTCTAAGTCACGCTTTTATGGCAGCAGGTAGAGTCGTTGCAGGTGGACCACTCCCTGCCTCAGGTGTGTTCACTCAGGTGATTAGCCAATTTGCGAGCACCTGCCAGCACTCCATGCACACACGCCATGCTCACGCCCACCCAAGCAAAGGACAAAGAGAGAGAAAGGAAGGGGAAAGGAGAGATTGCCACTACACCACGCTGGATGTGGAGAGCTAGTCACTGCGGCCCATATGCTCTCTTTTTTCTTTTTTTTTGTCTCATCTGACCATAGAACTTTCCTCCAGAAGGCCTTTTCTTTGTCCATGTGATCAGCAGCATGGCTTCCTTCTTGCATGGTAGCCTCTCAGCCCATGACAGTGTCTCAGTGGCAGCAGTAGCATGTGTTTTCTTCCTGATCGTGGCAGTGACACAACTCCACCACGCACTTTATACTTAGAAACATTTGTTTGCACAGATGATTTTGTGATCTGTTGTTGCTTTGAAAATGGCTCCAAGTGACTTTGCTGACTTGTTAAGGTAAAAGATTAGTTAGTTCTGTTCTGTGCTCCTCAGACTTTCCAGTTGTACTGTTTGTGGCTAAGGCTGATGAATGCATCAAATGGGCCATTTTTGAATTGGCTCAGAGAAGCCAGACACTGTGGTCAATGGTAATCACTCACAGGAAGTAAAGAGGCCATGTCACTAAAAAGAAAATTGATAACCACAGCTTTTTAGATCACCAAAATTGATAATTCAATTCGGTGTATGTACATTTTCGACCGAGCAAATGTTTTCATTTTTCCAAAAGACATATATTAAATTGATTAAAGAAACAAAATGCATGATTGTTTTTTTTTTGTGACAAAGACACTTGTATTTAAATTATTCCATCACAGAAAATGTATCTTGTAATGGAGAAACATGATTCACCACAACACCATTGTCTGGCCACCAATCTTCTGCTTCAGTCTGTCTACATGTTGAGTTCTGTTTGTTGTTGTGGGTTTCCTGTGAGCCTGTTGCTTACAATATGGACTGTTGAGGTTATCTTTATTGTCAAGACTGTATTATCTTGTTACATCTTGCAGCTGCATGATGTGGTCAGCCAGTACAAAAAAAGCTAGGGTGGGGCTGTGTGGCAGTTATACAAGAAGAGCATGACAAGGAGGAAAGAATGAAAAGCACATGTGGTTCATGACATTAACAGAGTGGGCAGTTGATACAATATCATCTGCATTAAATTAAATTGTTCTTTTTTGTTTCCTTTTACATTTCATTGAAAATGTGTTTAGCTCAATTGCTATTGTCAATATGATTACAGGTTTGATTATTTCTTTTTGAAAAGGAGTCAGAAATTTCTACTAATGTTTCCTCAGTGCAGTCTTGGTGATGTGCTTCAGGTTGTTGGCCTGCTACAAAGCTCAAGCTTTACTTCAGTCTGAGCTCACATTCAGTCTGAAGCAGGAGTCTTTTTCAAGGTTGACTCTGGTGAACAATCTCATGTTCTCTGCCAGACACATCACAACAATGCTGCCACCATCCAGCCTGACAGCAGGCAGGGTCTGTATCAGGCTAAGAGGGATATCTGGCATTTGTTGACACATGGCATTTAGTATTCTTACCAAAAACTTGTTGCCTTATCAAACAGCATTTTCAAATTTCTTCAGACTCCAGAATTGGATCATATTAATATTCTGATCTTGCTTCCAAATGCTGCAGAGGGCTGATAGTGTTCATAGTGATGGAGCCCACTGGCATCCATGAAACTTTTAGTGGTTTATCAATCTAGATTATTAGCCTAAAGCTTGATGCACATATTTAGATACAAGGGAACAATATGTACAGTTACACAAGTAACAAGGAAACACAACTACTGTTTGTAATATTATGTGCTACAGTTTGTACCCCATTGAACACTGAATAGCTAATCTCAACAAAACAGTAAAAAGAGGAAATCATGTAATTTTCAAGGAAATAAAATGAACTTTGAAAAAAAAACAAAAAACAAAGCTTACACCAAAGCACCAAACAATTCATAAAAAACACCATCAAGGAAACCCACCCCAACCTGAGGTGACTGTATCTTGGCTGTACAATAATTGTTTACAAGTTGTTTGTGCTTCAGATACAAGAACTCGCAGTCACAGTTTATCTTCTGTTATGACCTTTCTTTGTGTTATCACAGCAGGTCTGTTCATGAAACCACATTCTCCATCTCTGCAAAAGAGTGCACTGCACCAGAAGTGTAACCAGAGCAGATGTGGTCAGTAATCTCTCTTAAAGTCACAAAGATGCAGAACAATGATACGAAGATATAACTGTAATCATTCATTCTGTTGCTCTGCAGAACTGCTAAATTCGAAATAGTTTGTCCGGAAGAGTTTTACACAGATTTTACAAGTTGTGTTTCTAACAATCCTACAATACTGAATACTGCTGTGATGCCCCTCCCATAGTGTTGCAGGCTGTCCCAGGTTACCTCACAGAGTAACTGGCCAGAATTGAAGAGTTGCAGCTAATTCAGCTCACCTGAGAAAGTCAAGAGTGTAAAAGCTGGACCATTTGCTCACTCTTTGTCTCTTTCACTAACTGCATCTGTCCCCCAACGACCTCTCATTCACTACTTGTACACCGAGTGCGTACGTGAGTAAAAACTGAACAGATGGTGTCACTGTCAACAAATTACTGTACATCCACATGCACAGCACCACTCAAAGGCTTGGACACACCTACTCATTCAAGGAGTTTTTATTTTTTCTACAGTGTTGGAAAATACTGAAGCCATCAAATCCATGAAATAACTTAAATAAACCTAAATTATAAAGTGAGCAAAATCTCCACAGACTTCATTGGTTTGCAGTTAATTTTCTGCGATTGATCGAACATCAGTTGTGTTATTCTGGGGTTATTGCTGGTATATAGCAAATAACTCTAGTCAACTAGTCATCCGCACTGTGGCAAGAAACATCTAATGACATTGAGATGAAAAATAAATAAATAAACCAAACAAACAGGACATTGCCTTAGAACAGCTGTCATGTCTCAGTGCAAACTCTCTACCACTGTGCAACACACTGAGCTTAATCCCAGAAGTGAACTTCAAGCTGAATTGAATAAAAGCAACAAGAAGAGTCTCGGTCTAGAGGTTTCTGAGCAGATAGTCAATTTTTAATTAGTTATTGAAGTAGTGGAAAGAACAAAACATACAAGATACATGTGTTTTGTAGTAAATCCATAAAAAGAAAGAACAAAAATCCAAGTAGACTGTGATGGTCAAACTGTAATAACTATGAAAACTCAGACACTATGAATCTCAGACAATCAAAAGTGAGTGACAGCAGCAAAGGTCCTGTGGCTCAAGTGAACACTGCAAAGCGCTTTGTTGTGGAAGTTGTGGAAGTTACAATGCACAATTTACTCTAAATGCAGACCATTTACTATTCCCTTACACCCTGGAAGTTTTGATGGCAGAATATGTGCTGAAGTCTGAGCTCTGGGTTTGCTTCCTCTTTGGTCTCTGTGATGGTTGACGGATATCCAGGGCAGCATAACACACGTCGTCATCCTAAGATTTCACAGTTTTTATTTAGAATCACAACCATGTGGTTTTGTAAAATAATGTGTAAAGTATTCAACATAGTAGATTGACAACAAGCCAACAAATCAACACAAGAGCAAGAGATCACTGAGGAGCGTAACTGTACAACCAGGGACTTAGTAAAAATACACCTGTGTCTTCACATGTCAAAATATTCACCATTAGAAAGGTCTGTAAACATGAACACTGATAAATGTGCTGCTGTTATTTACCTGTTTTCCTTGACTTCTGCTCTCATGTCTTTTCTCATCATCCTGATGTTTTGTTGCTGCAGAAACACAAACAAAACTTATTTTGAACATGAAGCATCAAACATATTTGTGGCCATCAGGTCAAGTTGAAAGACAGAACATCCAGAATCACATAAATACAAAGAATATTACAAGTATAATGCAATGAACTGAGGAAAGACGGAAAGTGACAAATATACCTGTTTTCTGGCAAAGCTTGTAAACCAGAAGAGAGAAGAGAGAAGAAAGAACAGCAACAGCTGGACACAGAGAGAAGAGCAGCTTCCAGCACACATCACAGTTTTGCTCAGTCTTGCAGTTTTCTTGGATTTCTTGATGAGGCCCAGTGGAGTCTGGATCAGACACAAAGTTGTGCCGATTAGCTCTGAAATACTGCATTGTATCATAACACATGTTGTTAACAGCCACTCAGACAATGTCTGCTATGTCATATTTTTAGATCCATAAACAAAACACAAATACCAGCACAGTCTGATCACCATGACTACTAGTACAGAAACATTACAGTGTACAGTGCATTCAAACTGTTCTTAATAATAAACTAGAAGTTAAAAACGATCTAATTAGCACCTGTTTGTAAACATCAAATGCTGTTTGACTGCAGAAGAAAAATATTCTTCTACCCCTGGCAGTCCCCCTTTATGTTATGTTATGGTATCATAAAATTGTTCAGATGTTTGATAAAATGCAGGTCAAGGTGATCAAAAGCACCAAATCTGTACAATGTGAAACAGTCCAACTTCTAGAGAACACTGGCTTGTTGCTAAAGTGCAGGTTAAGTGGTGATAACAAATCACAAGCATTTATTCAAGACAACACACGTATGATTTGACTGTGTTTGCATTGCAACACCACACTGGGTAGAGCTTCCCTTTGCTCTCAAAACAACCTCAGTTCTTTGTTGCTCCACAAGATGTTGGAAACATTAATTTGAGATTCTGCTCCATGTTGATTGCATCACATACAGTCTGCAGCTTTTCACGCTGCAGATTCATGCTGTGACTCTCCTGCTCTATCTCATCTCAACTCTGCATTGCTCTGTTGCACTGTAAAAAAAATAATGTTTGGGTTCAAATAGTTCTCTTCCCAAATATTTTTCAGTTATGACAACTTCTAAACAGATTATGCTCAAACCACTCACTTCATTAAGTTGGGAGAATTAGCTTTTCCACAATCAAAAGACATAATGACTGGCAGCATAAACACGTATTTAAGTCAATAACTCTTAAAAATCAGGTTGTCCACACATAGTGTTAAAGTAGATATAGGAGGAGACATTAAATCCTGGTTTCAAGGTGAAGGAAAATTCAAACCAATTTTATTAAGATACCTCAATTTGAATTTAGCTGTAAATAAACTTGTGGAGAAATTGGAGAAATGGAAAATTTGCAACCTTAGTTTATCTATATTATTAAAACAGGTTTTCGGCTCATGAAACCAGCTGTAGATGGCTTACAGAAGGTTACCATTAGATGACAGTCTATTGTTACCTTAAAAGGATGCACATTGTCAGCAGAAACACTCTGTAGTGTTCAAACGATGACTGATTGGTCTTAAGAAACCCAATACATGTCATGAAAAATGTGCTACTGTTTGAGGAACATTTAGTCAAATATTTACATTTTGCTATGAACACAATTACATTCACAGACAGAAAACTCTGACAAAAATACTTACTGACTGTGATCCTTGTTGTCATGTTGCTATATCTGTGAATATATACGTCAGTAATGTGGTCTTTGTTCTCCATCTTCATCTCCTCAGTTCCACAGTAGTAGAGGCCCTCGTCAGCATTAGTGATGTTCTTGATCAGCAGGTCCCAGGAATCAGAAGAAAGGCTCTTCATAAGTTCAAAACGAGGTTTTGAATCAGATTTCTGATTTTCCGTACTTTCCCACAGTTTTCGATCATTTAATTTTAGAACAAGAGTGGGTTGGTTCTCATGGGAACAGTTCCTGAACCACACGATGTATACTCCCTTTGATATTTTGCAATCACAGCAGACAGTGATGTTGTCTCCAGGTCTGGCTGTCACCTCCAACACTGATCCAGAAAACAAATGATGGCTGCAGGAAACAATTCCTAGAGTACAAATACAATTAGAAAAGCACCAATGATCATTTTTAGAGAATTTCTAATTTCAGAAGGTTATTGCTCAACAGAAAAGCACTCAGACTGCAAGCATAAAATACTTTTCAAAATGGAACCTAAAAATCGACATTTAAATTTTAAAAACAACAACAAACAAACAAAAAAACATTCAAATTTACCTGAGAAAAATAGCAGAAGAACATACAGTCCGTCCATGTGTGATGATGACCTGGAGCTGAAAGACAACTTCACGGGTCTTACTCACGGATGTTGTGATCTAGTTACACTTTTCCATTAAAGGAAACGTAGCTGGTGATTGGCTAGTTGAATGGAACATTTTCTTCTGTGGTTGTCACTTTGAGTGCAATGATCAAAGAGCAACTTCATGGTTGTTGCATTGACGTAAAGATTGAACCAGATTTTATCAGAAGAAAGTTTACGACAAAACCAACCAACTCCAGCTGAGTAGTTTGGGACTGGACGCAGCAAACTTTTTGTTTGGACCAACAATTACACACTGTAAATTATTACCAGGGTTTCAAAGTATTTAACTGTAATATTTCACAATAAATAACTGTTTTATCATTTTACATTCTTTAATTGTAATATTCACAATAGAATACTTAAATACGTAAAAATCAATGCAAGCAGGGGTAATTACAGTAAGCTTTGTATTACCAGGATATTACCAACATTTTACTGTATTATTTCACAATGAAATACTGTATTCAGTCCATATTCTGTGATAACACAACAAATTACATTAACCCCACGGCATTGTGGGAGTTGGCTCATGCCTCGTTTTTTGACAGTCACATCCTCACCTAGCCGGAGCCAAGCAGGGGAAAGTGAAGCTACGCCAGACTCTGTTGAGGTAATTTACTCTCCTTTTCTTTCTTTTCTTTAATGATAGTTTGTCTGTTTTCATTCAATATTGCTCCAGCACCGTTAAATGTGATTGCAGACAGTCTGAAAAAACAAACGATGTTCTCTGTTGCACCAACACACACATTTGTCCGTGATATATTTTGTTTGTGGTTGAAATGTGTGTGTGTGTGTGTGTGTGTGTGTGTGTGTGTGTGTGTTTCATATGTCATTTTTCTCTGATGCCAGGTTGTCACTGCAAATGGCAAACTGCAGTCTGCTACCAAAGGACTCTACTTTTTGATGTAAGTTATGAGTTAGTGGATTATTGCTACTGTCATGCTGCTTGTAGCTTGCTAACTTGCTAACTTCCTCGTTTAACTGCATGTTCCTAGTGATGCTACACTTGAGCGTGTCTGCTCGAGTATGTCTCAAACAAAGACTCAGAAGCGTCGCGAGAATTGTCCTGAGACGTCGTGTCAGCATGACAAAAGTCACATGACCACACCAGTCGAGGCCTCGCCACGTCATCGGTTTGTGTCGAGCAGCTCGCGGGAATTTCAAAGAGGTCGGGCTTGTCAAGCTGTCAAAGCTTTAAAATGGGTGTCAGTGCCTTAGAAAATCGTGGGTTTTTGAGAGGAGGAGATTTTGCAAGCGATTTTCAGACATCACATTTTGATTACAGATTGAGGGAAAGCATCACATTTGCATTAGCTTACATTAAATAACATTTAGTTGACAGACATTTATATAGATACACTTAGTGGACAACTAGTGGCAAACACATAGAACTGATACTACATACACTCACAGACATACACACAGCACACACACCTTCACATACAAATACACATATAGATATACATATACTTAGGTTTATATATATATATATATATATTATACTGATAAGTGTAGAAAGTGTTTGAGAGGTTGAAAGTGAGTGTGTGTAGAGTGTGTCTGAGAGTGAAAGGTATGATGTGTGAGTGAAATAGAGAGGAAGGAAAATGGAGGGAGTGCCAGTGCCTAAGAGAGCACGTTCCTATGCATGGGAACACTTTGACTTGATTTACCCCAAAAAAGTCAAGTGTTTGATTTGTGCTCAAGAGCTGACTTATACCAGCAACACTTCCTCAATGTTGAGGCATTTGTGCTCCAAACACCCAGAGACAACGCCCAACACAGCTGCTAGTGGTGGTGGTGGTCCTGCTCCTGGTGGCTCAGCAAACTATCAAGGTAGGCCTGTGAACTTATACATAAGTAATATGCTAAACACTGTGAAAGTAAAAAAAAAACAACTTTAAAATATAAGTAATTAACTTTCATATTATATCTTTTTAGGGAGGCAAGCTGAGCTGGATGAGGCACTGGTGGGCGTGATTGTAATGGATGCCCAGCCATTTTCATTGGTGGAAGACAACGGTTTCAGGGCCTTCGTGCAGAAGCTGGACCCCACGTATGTCTTGCCAACTCGCCAGATTTTGAAGGCATTGGTTGAAAAAAAAAGAGCAAAAGGAAAAAGAAGATGCCATCAAAGCAATGTAGAAGGCAGAAGCGGTTAGCCTAACCGCTGACATGTGGTTATCCATTACTATGGATGGCTACCTTGGGGTCACCTGCCACTACATTAATGAAAATATGGAGCTAGCAAGTGTTCTGCTCAGTGTCGGCCACTTTAAAGGATCTCACATAGCCGAGAATTTAAAAAATGCTTTGGACTCTCAGTTGACCACATGAGGTTTGAAGCACAAGGTGCACTGTGTCATTACTGACAATGCATCGAACATGCAGTTGATGGCAAAGATGATGGGACTGAGAAATGTGCCTTGTCTCGTACACAGCCTGAATCTTGTGGTGAAAAAGGCTCTGGAACAAAGTACTACTTTAGCCGATATCAGGACCAAGGTGAGAAGGATCGTAGCGTACTTCAGATCCAGTGTCAAGGCCAAAGAGAGGCTCTGTGACATCCAGAAACAACTCGGGAGTCCAACACATAAACTCATTCAAGAGGTCGACACCTGGTGGAACTCAACATGTTTAATGTTGCAGCGGCTACATGAACAGCGTGAACCTGTTGGAACCACGGTCACATCTCTGGCTGCTGACATCCCTCCCCTCTCCTGTTATGAGTATGACATCATTAATGAGTGTGTCGAGGTTCTTGGCCCTTTTCATCTTGCTTCAACAGAGCTTTCATCTGAAAAGACTGTTTCAGCATCAAAAATAATTCCAATTATCTGAATGGTTCAACTGACAACTAAAGCAAGAGATTTGAAAAGTACTACAGCAAATGAAGTCACTCAACACCTGCAACACTTTTTGCAGAAAAGGTGCCATGTAGAAGATATTCGTGTCCTGGCAACGGCGACTATCCAGAATCCCCGCTTTAAAACTATTGCCTTTGGAAATGCAGCAAATGCACAAGACGCCGTTGCCAGGATAACGGCTGAATGTGCTGGAATCGTGAGGACTGAGAGAGCAGTGCCATCAACATCACAGGTGCGCTATATGTCCTTGTTTGATTTGGTGTGCGATGCATATACATAAAAAGTAGTTTATACTGTATCTACTTTATCAGTCTGTGACTTCAGAAGCGTCAAGATCTGCAGCAGCAGAAGACTGTGATAGCCTATGGGACCTCCCGGACAGCCGAGTTGGTTTGTATTGGCCTCGAATTACCATCAGCATTATTTTCTCATGACGTAGGCTTATTGTCACCTAACTTGTTTGTTTCAGGTGCAACCCAGAGCACCCAGAATGCGACAGCAGATGCAACAGTGGAGGTGCAGCGGTGTCTGGCTGAGCCCTACCTCTCCAGCGGAGAAGACCCGCTTCAATACTGGAAGATATGTGCCACCGTTTATCCTAACCTTTACAGGCTTGCAAAGCTATATTTACACATGCCAGCCACATCGGTGCCTTGTGTGCGGGTCTTCTCCAAAGCTGGAGAGGTAGTGAGCCAGAAGAGGAGCAGACTGAAACCCAACATAATTGAAAGATTTTGTTTTGAAATAAAAATCTATAAACTTCTTAAAGTTGCATAATTTCCTTGAAATGAAAATAAATTAAAAATACTTTATTTATCCCAGACGGAAATCGAGTTCAACAGTAGCAGAACAGTGATGAAATGAATGCATTGAAAAATACTATAGATCTATCCCAGAGGGAAATTACAAACACAATCACTATCCCCGTTGCACAAGCACCCATATTCTACGACGTTCACGTTTACAAAAACAGCTGTTGCTGCAAGAGTTTCTGTCATTACAGATTAGTGTACTTTAAATTACACCATCATCTTATGTAGCCTAACCCAATATCACCTAAAAGTCCCCTTTAATCATTTATATTCAAGACAGAAGAAGACGGTAACACAAGGTTAGAAACGTATCCTTTATTGAACTCTTAGTCAAAGATGAGACACTCTGAAACAGAAAGACGTGAAATGAGGACACGCTGTCAATGCTTCCCTTTTAATGCGTCACACACCCACAACCAGCAGATGGAGCTCTTTGATTGTGTCAAATGTTTTGACGCAATGTGTCGCTTTCAGGCAGCTGTGTCAAACTGACTCGATGTTTCACAAGGCCTCATTTTCGCCATCCCTACATGTTCCAGGTTGTTGTGAACTTTGGAGTGGATATAAATGGGTTGACCGCAGTTTAGGGCTGCAGCGGGTCGGTAAAATCAACGAGTTTCATTTTCATTCATTGTTTTGGGCAATCCATGTGTCACTCAGGTGGCAGAGCAATGGCTGCACCGGGATCGTCTGTTAGCTAGCCGCACGCACGCTGTAACGGGACTTTACAAACACAACACGTGTGTGCACAGCCGGTCCCGTCGGAGGTAACGGAGACCGGCAGTGTTGAGATACTGCTCCAGAAAGCGCAGCTGGACCTGAACCACTGCTAAAAATATGTACAGATATGTGTTGGCTTTGGTTTGAGCCTGCAGTAACATCTACAGCTGGTTGCCGGTTCATATCACGGTGAGGACACCAGAGATCTTTCTACATGGAGTTTGCATGTTCTCCCCATGCAGAGTGGGTTCTCTCCGGGTTCTCCGGCTTCCTCCCACAATCCAAAGACATGTTGAGGTTAATTGGTGATTCAAAATTGTCTGTAGGTGTGAATGTGAGTGTGCTTGTCTCTAAGTGTAGCCCTGCCATAGACTAGCAACCTGTCCAGGGTGTCCCCTGCCTTCGCCCTAAGTCAGCTGGGATAGACTCCAGCGACCCCCTCCCCCCGCGACCCTAGTGAGGATTAAGCGGTGTATAGATAATGGATGGATAGATGGATGGATGGATGGATGGATGGATGGATGGATAGATTTCCTTGGCGTGGGGCTGCAAGGTGGCTCGGTGGTTAGCACCATCACCTCGCAGCAAGAAGATCCCCAATTAGGACACCCAGGATCTTTCTGCATGGAGTTTGCATGTTCCCTAGTGAGGATTAAGTGATGTATATATATTTCATGGATGGATTTTCATGGCAGAGGCAGATTAAAATTAACACAACATGATCATTCCTTATTATAATTCATATGCAGCACCTGTAGTCAATCTAGAATTAAGCTTGCACAATGTGATTTCATTTGTGCTGCTTTAGAACAGTTTGGTTTCAAACCTCACACAGTGGTCCTTTTCCTTCATTCCTTAACATTGCCACTAGAGGTCAGGAGGACTTTTCCTGGACCCGGAGTTTCAAAGAGCTCAGACATTCCATCAAAACTGTTTAAAAGTATTATAATGTTCCCACAGTTACAAAAATGTATCCACATAAATGTATGAGGTTTTTATTTTGTTTAGCTAAAAAAAACAACAAAAAAACTCCACAAGACATTTGTTACTCAGACATAATGACAGCATCAGTGTATGTGGCCACACTTCAGTCACAAGCACACACAATACAAACATCGCAGCGCAGATGGCAGGTTGCTGTAGATCGGCTAAAACTATAGCTTTGTTGTGTTTGCTTAAACATAACCCAAAACTTACAATGGACCTTGTGAACATCAGCTGATTCATAGCTTTTTCTGAACTTAAACTAATGTAATCTAAAGGTGAAACAGAAATATGTGGCACCAGGAGTTCTTCTTCTGTCTATGAAGTGGTTTGTTTGTGTCCATCTGAAGTATTATCTCTGTTCTCAGCGCATAAGACGAACTATATGGCCAGTGAAACTCTGCACTAATCTGCAGGTTCATTCTGTCTGTTTGTGGTTTTCCTGTGAGTTTCACACATCACAAGGCTGAGGTTGGTTTTACTGTTAACTTTGTATTTTCTCATAACTTCTTGGCAACAGTGAGGATTAAACAAACAAGTTAGTTAACAAAGGTACTGCATCTTGTTTTTTTTGTGTGATACACCTTTAAGGCACACTTAGTGTTTAAAGTTTCGTTTCTAAAGAAGAATCAGATCCAACATAAGAAATACTTTTCAAACTCTGCTGGTGAAGGTTGGCGGCTGATGGCTAACTAGAGATAAAAACAGGAAATTGCTTGAACACAGCTATCATGTGTCGTTATTAACAACCAGCCATTCCAAACACGATGAAATGTCATAGATCAATTTTAACAAAAACAAAAGACTCTGGAGAAAAATGTTATCAGCAACAACAATCAGACTTTCTATCTCTTTGTACTTTTTTATTAAATTTTATAGAGCTGTTACAACCCTTATGTTTTTAGACATTTATTTTATTGGTGTTAGGAAGTAAAAATCACAAGATGCATCCATTCTGCTACGAATGAATGACTTCATTTACACTATTGTTTATGCAATGTAGCTATTTCGACACAATTTTTAATAATGAAAACAAAATACACTTAACAGCAACATGAACACTGCTTGAGAAATAATCTACTAATCATACAAAGGGTTGGCTCTGAGCCCTCACATGGTTGCAATGGGGATGGAAAGGCTGACGGATGAGGAGAGGAGTGTGGGTAAATGGACAAGAGGACAATGACATGGTTAGGAAGCAATGAGTAGAGGCGATTAATATGGATGAGTTTAAATACTTGGGATCAACTGTTCAAAGCAATGCAGGGTGAAACAGAAGAGAAGAAGAGAGTGCAGGCAGGTTGGAGTGGGTGGAGAAGAATGTCAGGAGTGATTTGCGACACAAGGCTACCAGCAAGATTAAAGGCAGGGTTTACAAGATGGTGGTTAGACCAGTTGTTGGATGGGCACAGTGCCACTGATGAAAACACATGAAGAAGAGTTAAAAAAAAAAATTTAAAAAAGTTACTTAAATGAGTATAGCAGAGGGGCAGCTCAGTTTGGACATATCCAGGACAAAGTAAGAGATTTGAGACTGACTTGGTTTGAACATGTGCAGAGGAGAGACGCTGAGAGAACGGCAATGAAGATGCAGCTACCAGGCAAGGGGAAAAGAGAAAGGCCAAAGAGAAGGTTTATGGATGTGGTGAAAGAGGACATGCAGGTGGTTGACGTGATGAAGATGCAGACGATGGGAAGAGATTGAAACAGATGTTCCAATCTGATCTTGTGATCTAAATTAGGGTCTCTGATTCAAATACATCTGCTGACCAAGTCTTCACGAAACTGGGACACACAAGTGTCAGTACTGGCCGCAATCCAGATACACGTTTTTAATGAGGCTCTGTGTTAACATAATAGACAACTGAGTAGGGCTGGGCTATATCATACCGTACATGGTAATACCGGGGTAATGTTTGGGGATGATATGATATTAAAATATCGCGATAAAATTTGAGTGAAACGTGCATGCGCAGTGCTGCTGTTTTCGTCCGGTTTAATGCACATGAAGCGAGAAGCATGGTGGCGACCGAGGAGGAGGGAAAATGCAGTGCATCGACTGACACAGTAGGGCTGGACCTGAATATCGGAGTATTCGGTCGTTGTGGTGGTGTCCGGATAGCAATTTTGAGATCCGAATATTCGCCCGCCACCCACCTTTACCCTTTGGCCATATCACCCTGCCCTACAACTGGGTACGCATACTGATAAAGTATGTTACAGTTCTTTTCTGGAAGCGAAAGGATACAAAAGTATTTTAAAGACATTTTATGAACTTGAAAACCAAAGCTGCCATGTTCAAAGCAATTAACTTGAATTATCTTAGATATTCAAAATTATAATTATCTCTGCTCCTAGGAAAAAAAAAACAAAACAAATTACACCATTTGAATAAAGGATGGGGTGTTGAACATGATCATAGCAATAATATAGCAGCAAATAACTACATGCTATGTATAGATATAATGAACTAAAGGTGTCCCTTGCAGAGAATAAAGTCACACTGTGTGTGTGTGTGTGTGTGTGTGTGTGTGTGTGTGTGTGTGTGTGTGTGTGTGTGTGTTGTAATTCAAGTTTGTCTGTCAAGGTGTATGTGTATGTTTGCATGTGTGTGTGTGTGCATGTGAGTCCATCTCGTTGAAACTGTTAGCCACCCCCACCCTTTTAAAACAAAAGACTGAGAATGACCCCCAATACCACAATGTAATTGCGAATGTGAAGCTGGAGTCCAGATTAGACTTTTGCTTTTACTCTGGATCCCAGAGCATTCAGTTGGTGCCCCCAAACACCAACAATTTAAAGTGCTTTGTTTATTGTCTAATTTGTGTGTGCTTGTTTCATTTCAGCTGAGTGTGAAAGTTTCTACACATGTTTTGTGGCTCTCCTCTGCTCTCGCCTGCTTTCTGTTTCATTGTGCTTGCTTTGCTGTGTGGGTGAAACAGACACATGCGGACAGATGCAATGTAACTAAGGAGAGATGTGAGGGTACTTTAAATAGCTCTCGGCCTCACCCGGAAATGGAGACGTAACTCCCATTTTGGGCATAGCTGTATACTATAAAGCCTTCGTTTGTCATCATGTCTTTGCCCATGACACACTTTGAAAATCAGTAGGTGGAAGAGAAACCAAAAAATGAACAAGGGAGAAGCCAAAAAAGATTACCCACAGTTGGCACGCCCAAAATCAGCAACCACAGACAATCAAGCGAAGGCCATTCACTGTATGGTCATGAATGACAGACATGCGACTGTCCAACACAGAGCAGAAACCAAAGACATTAAGACATTTTGGGGGTATTTTGAGGACAAGCAAAGTGTCTTCAAGATGGATGCCCAAAAACATTTCCAAATACATGCTGAGGTTAATTGGTGATTCTAAATTGTCTATCGGTGTGAATGTGTGTGTGCTTGGTTGTCTGTCTCTAAGTGTAGCCCTGTGATAGACTGGCGACCTGTCTAGGGTGTCCCCTGCCTTCACCCTAAGTCAGCTGGGATAGACTCCAGCCCCCCCGCGACCCTAGTGAGGATTAATCAGTGTATAGATAATGGATGGATGGATGGACATTACCTTGTAGAAATCAGTTTTCACTTTGACATGAAAGAGTCTTTTTTGTAAATTCTTGTTGATAAGTAATTAATAGGAAACATTTTCAAACGGTGGTGAATACTTGTTGTAGGCCCTGTAGGTCAAGTGAAGATATTCATGCTGACAAAAACTTGCTACGGCCATTAAGCATGCTTTACTGTGTTTGTGTGGGCTAATAATTGTGGCTGTATTATATTTTATTTTTTTGTACACACATACATGCACACAACCCAAATAAATAAACACAGAGGGAGAGGGAAGAATGGCCAACATTCTCATTTGTTTTGGTCTGCGATGCTGGTGCTCTAGTGACATCCAATGGTTCTGAATGTTGTTTACAGCACCTTTATTCAAAATTGAAATGTAAATATGTGAAAAACATCTGAAATTCTTTCTGCTTCTCTTGACTTGCAGTAAGATTTTCAAGTACCACCATACTACCTATATCTCCAAAAACTAAAACTTGAACTGTAATCCAAGGAGAGCAGTAAGCAGAAATGGTGTATGACAGAGCGGTGCCTGGAGACTTATTAGATGATGCTGATTAAATGAACTAAACTGGGCTGAAAAAATCAACACAACTAAAATTCAAGACAAGCTGAAAAAGAAGCTTTTCACAATTGCTTATATTTCGCAGTGTGCATGTTGATTGTGGTTGTATGTTTCTGCAAGGACATGTGCATTTATTTTCACAAAAGTGTCAGTGCAAATGTTATCCAGAGGATTTTCGGCTTTGCAGCTTTCAGCTCAAGCCCCTCTGCTGCAACAAGCGAGAGGCGGAAACATGCAAAAAAAACCCACAACTGTTTCCGTCTTGTTAAACGTCAACTGCTTGGTCAACCTCCTCAGCCCTTTTTTAGTCGGTGCATATACTGTGAGTGTGCGTGTGCATGTATGCTTTGCATTTGCTTCTGCTACTACACAGGAAACTGTTTATTCAGGCCTCAGGGGCAGTGTGAACATTTAGACGTTTGATGCATGCAAATTATTACCAAAAGGAAGACTGTCTTGTCACTGTAATTACATTGGCTTTATTACTGACCGCTTTATTTATTCATTATATTTGACCTTTATTTAACCAGGGTGGTCTCTTGAGATTGCAGTCTTTTTTCAGAAAGTGTTGGATACAGTCGCTTTACAATAATACTATGAATCAACATTTAACACAAAGACAATGCATGAAAAAGTAAGAAGGAAAAAAAGAGTTTTAAAAAAAACACACACATTTTTCCTATTTAAATCTTTGTTAAAATATAGATAGAAACAATGCACTTGCCCTATTTTAGCCATTAGGGGGGGAAAAAAGTTCTGAGGTTATGTTTAAAAGCATAATATCACTCATGTCTGTAATTCCATTTTTTTGTAGTTCACTTGAAGATTACGGAGCCACCCACATGAGAGCTCTCTTACCACTCTCCATAGGTAACCTTGCTACAGACAAGAGGAGGGAGTGCTGAGAGCCCAAGCGGCAGTCTAACGCTGGTGGTGTAAGTATATATGAGGAGAGATACGTTGGAGGGTGCTAACGGATACCCTTACAAATGAAGGAGTAGCACAAGTGGCTTTGGCTAAGGATTGTTAAAGAAGGTCAAGTATTTTCAAATGTAAAACAACACTTGTTTAAAAGCTAAAATGCGGTTTAGTTCTAATATCTTGACACACTTTCAGTGAAAGCTGTAAGAGATTAACGGACATCCATCAAGGCAAAAGGTATTAAAGACCTTAGTTTTGTGCAAGCCCCCTTTTTTATGTTTTTGTATGGCCACCTTTATATGCAGGGCAACAACAGCAGTATGTTGTGTCATTCTGCAAGTACAATTTGAATATATCCATTGTGTGAGCGTCATTTTATGGAGAAGAGAAGCATTTCTTTCTTTGTGTACTAAATCGCTTTTATGTGGAAACGGTGTGTGTGTGTGTGTGTGTGTCTGGGTGAGATATGTGCATTTGTTTGTACACCTTGTCTGTGTGTAGAATACCTGAATGGATGTTTATATCCCCAATGACATACACAAGGTCAGCACTATCCTGCACAAAAGCAGCTGTTAATATAACTTCAACTGCCAGCTGTAAAGCTTGTATTCCCTTCGACTGTCACTAGATGGCGATGTGGCTATTTATTGGGGCCATTAGAGGCAAACTGCCTGTTTAGTACATCTATTTCATTGGCTCAGTGTGCTCATCTCCATTTAGCACTGTACAGTGTTATTTACAGCCCTATAGCCACGGGTTTATATAAACTGTATCTACATGGTGAAAATTTGTTTCCGAAAGCAAGAGAAAAAGTCTTTCTGTGTGCATTATGACAAAACGCAGACTTGATTACAGCGTCCACTTTGTATTTTTGAATTTGTGGTTACAAATCCTTTCCCCCTTTTGTCTTTAAAACACATCGAGAGTTAAAAGTACAGCATCAAATACAGCACAAACAAACACACATCTTATCATTACTTTCAGTTCCACAATTACTGTAGACTGGAAACCGTTATCACATCGTCTCATAAACATACATGCATATGTTATACCATACAGTTGATACACAGATATACACAGCGGTGCAGATGCTGGTGCAATACATTCTTTGTCAGCCACCTGGAAGTTGGTCCTTAATACTTAATTCTTTTAAAAGGTTTTGACTCAAGTGCTTTGGAATGATTCAAAGGAACAGGAACCTTTTACAATAAAACAAAGTCAGCATCACAAGCTTCAACTGTAGAGATTAACACAGACTTGAACTCGCGTGTCTTTGAAACAGTTTCCACCAAAATAGAAACAATCAAACAAATAAAGAAATGATGACATCAGTGCGATTATACCTGATTGCCAGGGAGGGTGCACTAATATTATGAATACGGCTAAATGCAGACAGAGGAAAATTCCCTTTGAATAAAAGTACAGGAGGATTTAGACAGAGGCAATGGAGAAAAATGTCAACCTGTAACAAATTACTTAAGTCAATCAAAAATAGTTTTTGTTTTTCTAAATAACTATTATTGCGTACCACCAGAGATATTTATACAGTTTCATGTCTTCTCTTACCACTGATTAGTAACCAGTTTGTGTTGGGCGGTTTCAACATCTCTGATGAATTTAAATTACATTTTAACATCAACAAAAAGACTGACTAATTGAGGCAGCTTGGTGGGTTAAGGTAATCATATGATCAAAGGCAATCTGCTACAATATTGAAATATTAAGTATGCACAGCCTTAGATATAGTAGGAGCTTAATCATAGGGATTTTTGTCACTACAGATATAATTTGCTGCCTCATTTCTCCCCCTCCTCAGCTGTCTAAACCTCAAATCTTTTGCTGCACTGCTGTACAAAATCAATGAAAAGTTTTGATAGGTGAGGTTACAATGGGTATAGCATGTATTCAGGCTCCAGGCAAACAAACAGGGTCAATCAAAAAGCAAGACTGACCATGCTCTCAAAGGTTAAGTGCAGCTAAGACTATAAAACCGCACGACAACTTTCAACTGAGATTTCTGCCTTATTGACTCTGTGAAAAGTTGCAAAGTTAAATTCTATTTTCAAAATGTGACCTGCATGTCCCCTGTCTTTTCCAGGCTAAATGGAGATGTCATCTGTGCACACACATAAACCAAAACGCAATGTTTCATCTTTCAGTAAGTGAATTCGGAATATATTTTGCTCTCATTTTTATGGCAAAAAAAGTGAAAGGGAAACAAAAAGTAACATTAGTCACGTTTGTATTTTAATCTATCATGATTTTTAAGGAGAAATTTCTGGACAAATCTGCTATTAAATTGTCTGTTATGTCCTCACTCATGCCTTATACTCCTTTTCTTTGGTATGTTTGCTATCAAGGTCTGCATACGATATGTCTGCTGTAGCTTTCAAAAATAGTCTTTCCCTCTGTCTGCTTCAGAGAAGGGCACTTTGTCTCTGCAAGTTTAATGCAATCTCAATAGATGCCTCATTTAAATGCCTCGAGGTCAAGGTTGACCTGTGGATGAATTTTGCTGCTTACAGAAAAAAAACTGAAAACTTGATTTTGATGTACCTAAGATTACTCCTAAGTACATAAGTATCACTGAATTCTGTGTGAATAGTTTGGCAATGACATTCAAAGTTACTGCACTTGAAACCATGCCTGATTCTTTTTCATCAGTCCATCACTTGCATTGGAATCATTCATTTTGTTTGATTTATACCTTTCTATTTTTATGCCTCTGCTAGTGCAACAACCGTGACCAGAGGCATTATGTTTCTGGGATGTCTGTCCATCTGTCTGCCTATAATATGTCCACCTGTCTCATTCTCGTGTACACAATATCTTTTGAAAGCCTTGAGGGAATTTCTTTGAATTTGGTGCAGACATTCACCTGGATTCAAATATGATCCTATTAGATTTTGGTAGTCAAGGGTCAGAGTGACCTCACAAAACATATTTTAGGCCATAACTCAACTTGTGAATGCAATATCTGGAGGGAATTTCTGGGAATTTGACACAAACTTTCAGTTCAACTCAAATATGAACTGATTAGGTTTTAGTGAAACGTCAAGGTCACTTTGACATCACAGATAACTCATGAATTCACCTGCTAACTATGACAAACGTTCACACAAATGTCTAATGGGAAAAAATTAAGAAATGACTACATTTCATATCCAAAAGGTCAAAGGTCAACTTGACTGTGACATCAAAATATTCTGCAAAAAACTTTTTTTTTGTTTTGTTTTTTTTTGCCTTTATTCAAAGCATTTAGTCAGGAACAAAAAACAGTGAATATAAACTGTAACTTGTCTGGTTGGACTCAGCAACCCAGGCAGGTTTTTACTGACTGCATTTTGTTTCTCGACATTAGTTTACAACTTTAAATACAAGTCACTTTTTCCATTTCTGTGTGCATAGAAACCTTTAGCATAAACAGTTTGGCCTGCAGTTAAGTAGTGAGCAGAGTTCCCGGATTGGGTGGACCATTTGACATGATTACATAGCCCAGATTAAGATACAATAGTCATATTTTCTTATAATGCAGGTGAATGCAAATACCTTATTATCTAGTAATTGCCCAACAATAGTTTTTTCTTGCCACAGCATCAGTTATGAACAGGGCTGCCGTATCAGGCAACACTACAAGTTTAGGTGCCCCACAAGCAGTGTTTTTGTTTGTTTGTTTTGTTTTGTTGTTTTCTGTTTTGTTTTGCTTAAACTGCCCCCTAATGGATGAATCAGAAGCAGTTTAAAATATTTGGCTGTGCTGTGTGTACAGGCTGCATTATGTCCCATAATTACAACTTAAGCAGCCTATTAAAGCTGAGTGACCTAGGACTAAAATACAATAAAATTGCTATAGGAAATGTGGTTCAACTAAAAACACCAAGAATCTTTACAATACAATGCCCAGCAATATCAATTAAAAAAACAAAAAAACTTCAAGAATTAAATGTGCATATACACCGCCCAGCACTATTCGAGGGTAAATGATAAAGAAAAGGGCCAAAATCCACTCCTCACACCACGACATCCCATCAAGGTCAATTTGTGGCAATTCTCATCTCGCCTCAAGTGCACTGCATGCCTCATCTCGTGAATACACATTTTAACAACGGGGAGTCAGACTGTCAGTAAGACACATGCAGTCCTCATGGTCCGCCCACTCGGCGGTCCGGAGAGGAGGACAGTCCAGCTCTGCAGCAGCTACGTCACCGTGGAGCTGCAGACACATGAGACAAATTGCCCAAAATCATTCTCCGGGTGACTCCTACTTAGCTCCTTTCATGCAGAGCCAATTTTGAACAAACACATGCGCGCACTCATACAATCACGCACAGAAAGAGGCATAGACCCATGGAGTCAGAATGCACACAAGCGCCCACGCACGCACACACTCATGCGCTTGCTCACTCGTACAGCTTACTCTTGCGGCATGCCAAAACTGGGGTCACAGCCACTCGTGGTGAATGAGTGCCAAACAGACTTGAGCAGATGAAGAGATGAGGGGAGTCCAACACACGCTCTGCCTCTCTCTCTCTTTCTCCCTCTCCCTCTCCCCCCCCCACTCTCTCAGCACTGCCCTTTGTGTGTGCCCCTGGTCCCCGTCATGTCAGCTTGTCTCAGTGCTTCAGCCTAAACTGACACTGTTTTTCACCCATTAGCCTTATTAATCTTTTTAATCAGCAGAGTGTTCACACTCGTTAGCGTCATTGTTAGACGCATGCTGATCCAGTGGGGATTAACATTCAGCAGGTTAGTCATGATGTCAACCACAGCGTCAGAAGCTAAACATTTCCCATTAGCAGCCAATAGGTGACTTGTTCTCAATTACTGACCAATACATCACACTTAGTGACATTTCAGAAAGAGGCTCGGACTGGAGCTCACACACAGACGCTCAAATGTTTGGACACGCGCAGACACAAACACACAAACATGCACACACACAGACACACACACACACACACACACAAAGTGAAGAAGTGGAGCAGGTTAAATGAAGCAAAGGAGACAAGAAGGGACGAGTTAAATGAAGGAGAGAAGAGGAGCTTTCCCCTCCACCTCATTCTAATCTATTGCGATTGTATTCATAGTCAGATCTGTCCGTAGCCAGATGGTCCACAACACACAGACATGCACACGCACACGCACACGCACACACACACACACACACACACACACACACAGATACAAAAAGATGTCCAGAAGCCTAAATTCTCACAGGAAAGCAAAGCGATTGGTAATACCGTATATTTGCTGAACATCAACACCATATTAGCCGTAAACACAAATTGGTAGAAACAGAAAAAAAAAGACAATACTGGAAAAGACTAAAAGATTTTCAATTAGAAAAGGAGAAAAGAGAAAGAAAAAAAATGTATGATGAAAGAGAACAAAAAACAGAAAGGCCAGTTGGAAGACAGAGTAGGGGGAAAATAAAGGACAAAATAAGACTTCTCCTTTTTTGTCTCCTCTTGTGTTGTTGCAGCATGCGACTGTTTCGACCCGCTGGCGAAAGGGTTTGTGTTCAATCACACTTTCCTCTGAGACGGAAATTAGAGTGCTCTCTTTGGAGCCTCACGGCACACACACTCACACACATGCGCGAGGGCTAGGACTCATACATACAAAGAGACACACATTCTTGCTCTTAGCACATGGACTCGCATGCATCCACACACACCGTGCTTGTCTTTCCCTGAATAACCAGAGACTGCTTCTTGCCTGCCTAGCTGGCTGGATGCTCAGGGGCAAGTCTGACACGAATCCCGTCTGATGCCTGTTTTTGCACTCCGATAATTCAATTAGGAGGGAGGATGGCCCGTGCACTGCTGCACACACCGATCAGAGGTTGTGCCAAAACCCCAGGCCATGGGGTTATAGCGAGAGGAGGGATACATTACATGATGTTACCTGCATGCACTGACAAGAAGAGACAAGGCGTGACCTATGGGGTCATCTCAGCCGGCTCAGTGGCAATATGACCAGACCGACTCCGCAGGAAGGCTGTTTAGATCCATTAAACCATGGGTGCATACTCAAACACACAGAAAACAGTTTATATTGCAAAAAATGAGGGCGTGATAGTTGAAAACAGCTTGCATTCAGGCGGTATTGACAGGGCACAGAATGTACCTATAGCTACAGACAGGCAACAAGTTAAACGAAAATAGTAAGATAACAAATGCAAATACTTCATGGCACAGTGTCAGTAGCATGACAATGATGTGAATCCTAAGCTTTAGCCTCACTAGATCTCAGTCTACTTCAACATAAGATTCTGGAACATGTCAGACTGCGCTCTTCACCACCATCATCAGAGTGCCAAATGAGAGGATTTCTTTTGGAAGAATATCGAGCATCACTCCCGTAGAGTTCTACACACTAGTAGACTCAAAGCCAAAAAGCACTGAAACTGTTTTGCTAGCGAGAGGTGGTCCAGCACCTTGTTGTATTTTGTGTTGTTTTTTGCACAGCTTGTTTAAACAGCAAGGTAATTCTAAGTCATTAGACAATAAAAAGTGAAGAGGACAAGATATAAAAGAAACAGAAGGAAGTATAAACAGAGCACACATTACAGCAAAGTAAAGATCATAATCCAGCCATCCATTATCTATACACCGCTTAATCCTCACTAGGGTCGCGGGAGGGCTGGAGCCTATCCCAGCTGACTTAGGGTGAAGGCAGGGGACACCTGGACAGGTCGCCAGTCTATCACAGGGCTACACTTAGAGACAGACAACCAAGCATACTCACATTCATTGGACAATTTAAAATCACCAATTAACCTCAACATCTTTTTTGGACTGTGGGAGGAAGCCGGAGAACCCGGAGAGAACCCACGCTGCACGGGGAGAACATGCAAACTCCACGCAGAAAGATCCCTGGTGTCCTCATCGGGACGCAAACCGGCGACCTTCTTGCTGTGAGGCGACGGTGATAACCACCCAGTCACTTTGCAGCCCAAGATCATAATCAACCATTTCAATTGTAAATTAGGCCATTGCTGCATTACTCAGCTATTTATTTAAGATTCATTTTGGGATGTTTTTTCCTTAATCAATAGAAACCAACAAAAAGACCATGGGAATATGGATAGTCTTCGTTGCACTTCACCCCAATGTGGAAAGGACTATAAATGCTGTGATCATGTGGAATGCATCTTAACCACTAGGCTACCAGGATACCTACTGTACCATTATTTTAAAGGCCATTTTCCATTTGTGTTGTCAGACAATGGAGCAAGTATGAAATTATATCATACTTGTTCTTGCAATCTAGTAATCTTAATGCAGCCAGTTAAGATTACATATTAACAGTAGTCACTTTAGAGCCATTTCCAGGCTGTAGCTCTGCATTGCTAACCTCTTGATTTTATAACCTCAGTATTGTCTGACAAACTCACCATACACATGAGTTATTTACATGAATATAGGGCTACATGCAAAACGACTGCTCAAAAAGACATTTAAAACGCAACAGAAAGTCCTGAGGGATATACTACGAAGCGAGATTAGTGGGTTATCGAGGTGTGTTGAGCTTAAAGCCAGAGTTTTCACTGTCACGAATGTGGCTCTCTTTTAACCTGCTAGATCTCCATGGTAACTGATGCTGTGGAGCTAACCTGGGCTAGCCAGGGCAGGTTATGTTCAGAGTTTAGGACTTAACTCAGCTGGAAAGAGCGTCTCCCATTAACCAAATTGCTTCCTGACTATTATTTATGAGCGATACAGGTTCTCAGCTGAGGGAATATGTTTTATCTGTAAACATGCTGAGTTGTGTGTTACTAATATCACTGATTGAAGCCGTGTAGTTAAAGTATCGCACATTGTAAATATCACTTTGCCATGGGAACCAGACATGTATTTTGTTGGTGATGCAGAAGTCACAAAAAAATGTTTTTATGTTTGGCTCTGATTTGCTGTCAAGTCCGTTTACACTGCTGGTACTGCAGCTCACAGAAAACAAATCAGAAAGTAGATTATTCTGATGGTATTTATTACAGAGAATATTCATCAATAAAATTAATTTCACTTTGATTTGGCCAAAAATTAAAGTGATTTCCTGCATTATGGGACAGTGTCAGACCTAAATGCACTTTAATACAAGATCAGGTTCAAATATATTAAGTTTAAAGTTTAACTTTAACGTGCAGCTGTCATTTCGAAATAAGCAGTTGTGTCAGTAAAATATTATATATTACATACATTTAACAGCGTGTTGACTGAAGAAGCTGCACACGATTGTTTCATTTTGTGCAGAAGAAGTCAGGTGACGCATTAAACACCCATTTTAATGTGAACGAGTCTGAAGCAGAAAGTCTGAGTTGACAAAGAAAGTTGATAACCACCTTCATGATACTCATTATCCCTGACTGCGGCTTTAGTTTCTGTCGAGACGGCTTACACAAAGAAAGCCTGGCTATGTCAAACTTGCTTCGTAGCTCTCTGGTCTCACACACTCATTCACATCTGCTTGTTTCTGTGCAGTAAACTGTTTTGTTCCCATTCCAGACACAGAGAGATTCTTCTTCCTGAAGGGGGTGTAGAGAGCAGCAGAGCTACTGTATTTAAAGCTGCAGACATTGAACCACCATGTTTGGATGAGGGCAAAAAGCAGCAGTTATATGGTCAAAACAAAAAGTGTCTTTGTAGTATTTTGAACTGGAAAGTTGAAAGATACGTTCTAGGAACATAGTAAATAATACAATATGGTTCCTATAAACAGATACTCGTTCTCAGTAAAATGAGATTTTCAGTAGTTATTTGCTCATATTCAATGAACCAAAATCAGCAAAATGATGAATTACAGAGTTAAATAAAATGAAAAATGAAGAGTTCATTTGCAAAAACAGATAACTCCATCTTCACAAACCTTCAAAAACCCACTTTCCCATCGTCTACCTGAGACAATATTAATCAAACTTAAGTTATCTCTATTTTTGTCATGTCATTTCTACTGAGTCAAATATACTCAACGTCAGTTTGATTTAAATTATCTCAAGCAAACACCAAAAATAAAAGTTCTCTGAAAATCTACAAAAATTGAGATCTGTTTTTGCAAATGAACTCTTCAAATGTATATTGTCCATACGCACAGAAGACAAATAGCTCACATACAGTGAAAATACAAGCACACACCCATGAGCAAATCACATATGCTCAGCTCTATTGAAAGAGAAAAACACAGAAAACTCACTCACCCATAATAAAATCTCTCCCCCCCTACCACCAGACACACACACACACACAAATGCATTGCATTTCTTGCCCTCCTTCTACTTCACTGCTCTGCTAATGTCATTCTTGACATGACACCAATGCTTTTCCTCCTCACACATGTTAGGGAGCAGCGAACATCATGTCCTCTTAACTAGGGCAAGCAGAAGGCCAGCGCAAATGTTACTGTTCTCTGAGAATTTCACTTGTGTGAGCTAGCTGTTGCTCACGGTGTCTTTAAAAGGGAGCACTATCGTTGGACGGGAGATTGTGTGTCTGAAAGCAAAATTCACTCAGGAAGCATTTGTTCCGGAAGGAGATGAGTAAGGAGATGAGTTACTTTTTCCTACATGGACGCACACACTCGAATACATGCAAGCACATAAATACACACAAAGATGCAAGCTCACATGCATCCTTACATACTTAAATACACTCATCCTGAGGCAAAGAGAGGGGAGATGAGTTGATGGAGGGTCGCAGGTATAGTGGATGATATTAAGCGTGTTTTATTTTTAGGGGCAGAAGGAAAGCAGAGAGCTCGGACTGCACCCTTTCCACAAATGAAAACTACACAAGAAGCATGAAAAATAGATGAATAGAAAGCCCTCCTTCCGGAATTATGGAGAGATTCAGGTAGCGAAAGACAACAAAGGGGTAATGACTGAGGACAGAGGTTATTTATCCATCCTCTGAGTGGTTTCACCATGAACCCCTCAGGGCACCTTCCTTCAAGCAAAACTGAAGCCACACACACAACCACGCACACATGGAGTTCACAAGTTCAACAGGACCCCTTTAACATGTGAACCGATCACATATGGTGTTCTTTACAGGGTCAGGCACGCACAGTGTAAGCCGGTAGCCTTTGTTTTAGCAACGTATTCCCACTGGCTTGGTAGGAAAAGCTAAACTGGCATAACATACAGATCATGCAAAGCCATACAATACATCCAGAAAGAAAACACTCATGAAAGTGAAGAAGAGCAAGCATGTGGAAGATAGAGCGAAGGAGAGTGAGGGAGAGATGGGGGGCATACAATCTAAATGCCATACAGACAGCAACTAATTCAAAGCCTTAACAACTCCCAATAGAATCATTTTTCATAGTTGTACCAACAGCTTTGAACTCAGTGAGAAGGGCTCGTTCTTCAAATCTGAAATCTTCCTGCAGGCTGTTCCTCACAGTTAGGGCAGACACTGAGATAAATTTCTAGCCCATATTTGTTGACAAAGCTTTTGGGACAGTCAGCAGAAGAGAATCTTGGGAACTCCTGCTGCAGCCATCTCTATAGTTTTCTGTAATCTAAATACATAAATAAGGGAAGAACAGACAGAATGGATTCATGAATAAATATAAGATACCAAAGTGACTGAGCATTCACATGGACAAAAAAAAAAATGTGTTCACTTCTGGGGTTTTGGTATTTTCTTTCGTGCAGTTCCTAACAAATCTCAGCGCACTACGATAAATAGTGTCTAATATGCAGAGGTACTTGGCAAATGTGCATACCCAACAGAACTATATAACCACTATGCTCACAGATGCCTTCAATAACATCTTTCCTCAAATAAACTCTGTCAACCTGTAACCTCCACTTTAAGAGACGATGATGATCTAAATCAGCCGTATGATTTTTTTTCCGCTTTATTTTTTGATTACCACAACATTTATCTTTTGACAGAGCGACTCTACCTGTTAAATGACTTTTAAAATAGCTCAAGTTATCTTTCAAGTCAGGTTTGCAATTTCAACCCCTGCTGAGGGTACTGAAAACCCACCACTGACACGACGTGTCGCTGGAATTGCTTTTGTGTGTCTTCTAGGCTGGGATTGATAACAGGAGCAAGCTTTTGGCACAGTTCAAGTAAGACTTGACATGATGAACAAATCTACCAAAAAACTCAGCCATCACTTTCCATACTCATTGCAGTGCTCCATTTGGTAAACCCACCTATAAGGAAGGTTCAGACAGTAGCTCCCTTATTTCATTTATTTGCTCCTTTGGCTTTTACATGATTTAATTTCAATTTATTTAACTGAAGCCATTTCAAATTTTTTGTTGCGATATGGTTTCAACAAGTATGCTGATTGGATGGAGTGTACATCTTGTACATCTCATTGTAACTGAATTCTTCATGAGGGGAATCTGCTTACTGTAAACTTACTGCGTACAAGACATTACTCATAAAAGACATTTTATGCAACATTTACATGCACAAAACAAATGTATAACTGTAACATCAGCTTAAAAAAAGATCTCGACAAACAAGCTTGACACTGAATTTGAGATCTCATTTTTATTGTAAGAAATTTCAGCTAGTCACTTGGATGTGAACCTATTGAGCCAGTGGGTGCTCATATTCTAATACACAGCTTGATCCCTTAAGATTTTCTCTTTTTGCAGTAATCTGATATTTAAAGTGCAGTGATACATCTGTGGTTTCACTTTTGGATTCTTTAGTTCTTAACATCACTTGTGTCTCCCTCAGTCTTTGATCATATTTTAAGTGAAGCTAAAGATCTGATAGAATTACAGTTTTGTGAATTACAGTTTACCCTTTTTACTATGAACTTAAAGCCATGGAGGCTTTATATTTGTAGCACCTACAAAGAGATTTTTATTTTAGTAATGTCTACAATGTAAAGTCTAGGGGCCAAATGGGAAGCTGCAAGCAGGGCCAGTGGAGAAAACATCACTGTGCAAAGCCAGAAGCTGGAACTCTTTTTTGGGTTTGTGTGCCAGACAATCAATTTTTAAGTGAGCAGGCATCATCTTTGAGTCTCGTATCCAGCTCTCCTTAATACATTCATGGATCTGATGCCCCTATCAGCAGGATAAAATTATTAGTTTGTTTTATTTATTTATAATTTTTTTAAACATTTGACAGCTTGAAGCCTAAGCACACATTAAGGTATTAATTGGCCATCAATTGCAATGTGCAGATGACTGTGCCATCATAGCAAATCCAACTCAGTTCATGCAGTGTGCCCTGAACTCAGTATCTGCACTCTTTTGGCTGTCAGGTCAGCATGAAGAAAGCAGTTTTTTTGGTTCAGCTCTAAAAACAAATCTTCCTTACCTCTCAGCTTCCACACCCATGGTGTCCCACTCAAAGTTGTGAACCAGTTCATTTAACTCTGAACCTCACTCTCCTCTGACTGCTCCCTCAACCATGAAATACAACACTACACTCAGCAAAGCCTTTGCCACCTTTGGCGCCTCCGTACTAGAGTCTAGAAGAAGGAGTCAACCTACTAATCTGCAGCGTCCCACAAAAGAGAAAAGAGATGCATACAACGTCAGCAATGGGTGCATTGCATCGCCCCAACTTCTAAGCTCCCATGTATCATAAGTAAAGAAATGTGTGGATCATGAATCTGCCTCCACAGTCACACAAGGTAGAAAAAGCAGCAGTGGAGCTGATAGCTGCTATCCAACCACCACCACATAACCAAACCCAACCCCCTCCACCACCAACCCTCAGAGTCCTCACCAGTCACAATGGACAGCTAAAGCAGAGGTAAGTATGTGTGTCATCTGGCCTGTGTTAGCACTTTGATGTGATCTGATCACTTGTGATCTGTGCTTGTGGGACCTCAGTGGCTTGTGGGATAGAAGAAAAAAAAAAAAACACCATGGTGTCATCATGTTTTAAATCTCTCTCTTCTGCTCTGCTAATTGGTAAGAGCCACAGGCCCTACTACAAGACAAACGCAGCACCACCAGGCCCACAGGGACTCTGCTGTGTGAGTGTGTATGTGTGATTTTTAGGTGGGCAACTGCTTAGGTATTCAGGAGTGGATGTGTATGGGCGTATGTGTTCGCCGTGAGAATGATGATGACTTTTTCTAATATGAAACGTATGCACAATTATTTTGTACATGTGCGTAAGCTCTGTCACATCAGTGGTTGTGGGCTATTTTCTGTCATATCCCTTTACTGAGTATAATTTGTCATTTTCCTTTTATGTCCTGTGTATATGCATGTCCATGTTGCTACAGATGAACCTAATCCTTGTTCTTTTGTTACTGACCAGGACTTTTTCTGTCTGCCCCCCTCTCAACCTCACCCAGTCTACAACTCTTGACAGCATGCTCGAGGTGGACAAGGTCAGACCTCTCCAGTGTGTCCAAACAACAATTCATACTTTAAACGATCCCCTCTGCGAGTCCCACATTGTCCGCCTGGCAGCCATCTTGTGCCCTGAGCCGCCAGTGTCTCTCTGACAGGTTCAATGGCTGCCCGGCTGTGGGTCATGCTGAACACATGGGGCTGTATCTTGTCAGGAACCTGATGGCTCTACGCTGGGACTGCTTATCTCACAGACAGCGTCACTGGCGGCACTGTGGCAGGTGAAAAAGGAGGAGTGAAGAAATAGGGAGAAAGAGAGTGCTAAGAGGGCATTGGGAGTGGGCAATGGAGAAGTGGGGTGGGGAGGATATAAGTAACTTAAGATGAAAGGGGGGAGGCTCAAGCAAGAAGAAAAAAGAAAAGGGAGGGCAAAGTTTAGAAAAGATAGTAAAAGCTGCAGGAGAAATGATGCAGAGAGAGAAAAGGGGAGATTTGAGCAGGCCTAAATGAATGAAGGGAGATATTTAAGAAGGAAACGGGGGATTTAAGAGGATGGGGTGAGGTGAGGTGAAGTGAACAGAGAGAAGGAAAGACGTGAGAAGGACTAAAATGCAGAGTCATATAATGGGGGAAAACAGAGAGAAGGATAGTGCAGAGGGAATAGGGCCAGTGAAAGAGGCAAAGGGTTGATGAATGAGGAGAATGATGCCAGTCCTTTGAGCTAAATTAGAAAAGGGTAACGCTGAAGTGATGCAGAAATGCTGATGACTCTGAACAAAACGAAAAAAAGTACCTTGAGATGGGAGATCTTAACAAGAAGCCCAGAGTGAAGGCAGATAAGAAAATAGAGAAAAGACATGCTGATAAACCTCCTTTGGGTCCTCTGAGTGAGCGAGGCAGCTGAACAAGCAAAACAGAGGTGAAGACAGGTTAGCCATTTATGCATTCAGGCATCAGAGATACAAGACCGATAGAGTGGAGAGATACAGATAGGTCAGAGGCTGTTGCCACCAAGGCTGATGCTCATTTCACTTTTGTTCTCTCCATTTAGAGAGAAAATTGCACTTTTTTTCAGGACTATAACACCAGGTTCACATTTGACAAATACAGCAAGTGAGTGGGTAAAAATACTGATCAGTGGATATAAAAGCAAATGCACTGTAGTAGAAGTGACACCGGATGACACAACCATTAAAGCAAGCACAAAAACTTGCAGGTTGCTGTGTACAGTACAGCTGTGTGTGTCCATAACAGACAAGCACAACTGCACAGACATCACAGGTGACCTTTTAAAGCCGGATGGTGCGACTTTAATATCTCGCCTCCACGTCTCCTTCCCTCCACTCTCCCCTCCTCGTCTTTTCCCTCCTTTCTATAATGGAGGCAATTACCTCTCATCTTTTCATCTTATCTAGAGCCCCCCTCCCCCTCCCCCATTCTCCCTCTTTCTCTTTCTCCTTTTTCTCTATCACTTTATTCCTCAGCAGTCTCCTTTTCTTTCCACCACACCCCTTAACTGTCAAAAGGAGCCTTTTGTCTAAAAAATGAAGTCGATTTCCTTAAAAGCTGACAGGGAGGTTCTGATGGTGATTTGGCAGCGTGTCATTGCAAGTAATGGCGTTTGGAGTTCCCAGCTTCATTGGACTACATTATAAAGTGTTTGATCTATACTCACCCTTCTTAGCACTCTTCTCCTTTTTTTCACCATAGAGATCTTTGACAGGCATAGAAATGAGACGGAAGACTCTAAGAGACTTTTCAATCTCTTCTGAAAGGAAATTGGAGCACAGGGGCGGGTGGTGCTGGTGGGAATGGACAAAATCTCATATATTTCAGGAGTTTTCATAAGTTTTTTTCATGACAGAATGGTAGTTTTAATATTTCAACTCCTCAATTGAGGTATTATGGTTCTGGACTGCATTAGCGCTTCTACACAGCTTTCCTTGTGCGAGTGATATCCCTCTCCAAAGCATTGAATACATTTAGGACTGAAACCTTTTCCTGTGTTGAAGTGGGGTCTGAGTGTTTTGTGCGAAATATGTGCTATACCAGATTATCTGATTATGGTGCTTCCATGCAGTTAAAGAGGAAATGATACGAGGCCCACATAGCATTTTGTGGGCCTTGTGTCTTAACTGAATGCGCTGATTGTTGAGGCTTTGTGTAAGCGTGCAATGGGGAGAAAAGAATGGCTAGAGAAATTTTGATTGAGAGGGATAGACAGAAAAGAAGATTAGCTTTTCAGATGTGTTAACCTATCACGCTGTAATGAATGCGTGCCATCTGTTTCTGCACTTCTATTAAAAACTCCTTCAGAGAAACCACAATCACGTCACATACATACACACTCACACTCCACCAGCACCTCTAATTGCCGCGTTGGCTGCCACCTTTGACATCCTCAATCAAAGGACATTCACACTTACGCATGCAAACACGTACGGCCCACAGAGATACATGTGCACCCAGGTCCACATAAACATGTACAAAGATGCACAAATACAATGTGAGGAGAGCAGAATAAATGTAATGCATTGCTAAAAACCCTCTTCTGCAAGAGAGCCTGCGTATAAGTGCACAGACACATGGATGCTGAGGACGCAATCATCCCCGATGTCTTTGTGGAGCTGTGAGTACTGGATCGAGCAAATGAAGTTAAGAAAGAGGTCTGAGGAAGTGTAGGCGGATGTCTTGCTAGCAATCTTAATAAACATCACATGCACTTTTAATTAACTACATTCTCCTGTGACGACAAGGTACTAACAAGACCAATGACACTCAATCATGCCTGAGGAAGTGTGTTTGAATGTGCGCATGTATGCATCAGTATGTGAGTATGTGGGTGTCTGGGAACACGTGGAGGTGTGTGTGTGTGTGTGTGTGTGTGTATGTGAATGTGTCCCTGTGTTGATGCGCGGCACCTCCCCCTCTTCATGCTCAGTGCCTGTGTGTCAGAATTAGTGGAGACTCATAATTGCATGAAAACTAATTTCATCTCTGAAAACCCTATTTAATGGCTGCGATTTTATTGCCTCGTCCTCTGTGGCTATAAATTATGTGAATTACTGTTCTTTTTGCTTATAAGTACATGCAAAAATGAAGCTTCTCAGTGGATAATAGATACACTTTGTATAATGGCGTGTTATAATATATTATAGGCTAACCCCCACCCAACAATACAACAACAACAGTTTATATCCTAAAGCAGGATTCGGGTTATATACAGTTCATGGAAAAGTATTCACCTGCCCTTAGAAGTTTTGCACTTTTATTGCTTTTTGACACTGAATCATCGTCAGTTTAATCTGATTTAATAGCAAGAATTTACAAAAAGATTCTTTCATGTCAAAGGGAACACAGATTTCTCCATCAGTTAAAAAAAAATAGAATGCAAAATAAGCATTTACCCCCTTCAAGTCAGTATTTAGTAGATGCACCATGTGCTGCAATTACTGCATTGAGTCTGCGTGGATAGCTCTCAGTCAGTTTTGCACATCTAAACACTCCAATTTTACCCCATTCTTTTTTGAAAAACTGCTCAAGCTAGATCAGGCTGCAGAAGGATCATAAGTGAACAGTCCTTTTCAAGTTCAGCTACAAACTCTCAAATGAACTGGAGTCTGGGTTCTGACTTGGCCACTATAGATCATTCACTTTTTTGCCTTTAAACCGTTTCTTTGTAGTTTTGGCTGTATGCTTTGGATCATTGTCTTGCTGGAAAAAAAATATTTATCAGGTTTTTCTCAAGTATCTCCTTATACTTTGCTGTATTAATTTTAAACATCCCCATAACATGATGCTGCCACCACCATGCTTCAATGGGGTGATAGTGTGTTTGCGATGATGTGCAGTGTGTTGTATCTGTCACACACATATTCGTTTTTGACCGAGCTAGTTTCATTGCTAGTTCGGAGCCAGAGCCTGACTTAGCACCAGTTCTTCATGTTTCTACCACCTAAGCACCGGCTCCAGGTTCTCAAAATTGGTGCTTGGCAAGCACCAACTCTTTGCTGGGCCAGAGCTAAGACCCTAGTACATAAGGGCCTGGGGGAAGGTTTATCGTTAACCAACAAGACCTGTGGAAGCACCGAATTTAAAAACAACAGCCAAGCAAATAGCCACATTTAAAAAGAAAGAAAAGAAAAAAAAAGGTAAATATGGATGCAAAAATCCAAGCAGCAGTGGTCTGAGGAGGAGACCCAGTGCTTCCTGGCACTGTGGTCTTCAACTGAAATCCAAAATAAGTTAGAGGGAGCCTCTCAGACCAAGCCTGTGTTTGAAAAAATCCAGGGTGAGATGGTTGCAGCCAGGAACTAGCAGAGCCTCGACCAACTCCTCAATAAACTCAAGAAATTGAAAAAGGACTTCAGGGACCAGAAACGGCCATGTATGCTACGTACTGATGCTTTAAGGTGACGCAATGGCATGACCCTTACTTGACTCCCTGATAATGGAAAAGCAAACAGGTTCTTAGGAGGTGCAAGATTTCAACCAACTAAGCACTGGCACTAGCACCAGCAATAAACCAGCACCTGGTTCTTCTTGGTGGACAAGGGGTAACAGTGTCCAGTCTGATGGCCACTCTACATTGGGCTAGCTTAATTTCAGTGTTCATTTAGAAGCCTGAAATTTGTTCCATCATAGATTTCCCCTTGATCTTAACTCTGAATAGAGTGACTAGACCTGTCCCTAAAAATTGCTGTTCTAACACCAAATTCATGCACTACAAAAAAACAAGACATTAAAGTGTAAGCCATAAAAAAAACAATTAAACTTGTGAAAAACAACGTTGTACTTCAACATGAATGAATGAAATGATTTTATGGGTTTCTTTTACCATTCATTTAAGCTTTAGAAGGGTTACTAGTTATTAAACTGATTTACTAATTTAACTTTTACTGTGAGTTGGTAATTATTTTTTTATGAAATGTTACTATATAACTTGTGTGATATTGTTCAAATATCACCTGTCATGTGTGATTAAATACCCAGCTCTGATGTTGTGACTCTGTGTAATTGGCTCTTAGTGTGTAAATGCACACAGCCTGATTATTTCAATCTAATGTCAACAATAATTTCATTACAGTCATTTATTGACAATGACATACTCGAGTTGTCTCTTTTCACCTGCAGCTCTACACTTACAAGACACGCACACAGACATCCCTAATAATTCTGTCTCTGTTTCTGATGTGTTTCAAATTCCAAAAGTGGCCTGAAATGCATGTTTTTTCGTTGGTTTGTTTTTTTGAGGGGGGATAAAGTTCTCAAGTTCACTCTCAGAACAGTTTTGTTCGACTGACATGTTGTTGGCAAAGATGCTGAGCCGCATTTGAATTGTTGTAACTTAACATCTCTCGCCCCCTGCTGACTTCCTGTGTGTGTGTGTGTGTGTGTATGTGTGTGTGTGTGTCTGTGTGCTCCAGGTATTACGCATGTTGTGGGGACCTAATTCTGATTACACAGTCGCATTATGGGGATTTGTATTCCTTGTGGGGACAAAGAGCAAGTCCCCATAACATCAGTTATTGAACTTTTAGGTAAAGACATGTTTTGGTTTAGGTTAAGGTAGGTAGGATTTGGCAAGTCGTAGTTATTTTGCAAAAAAAATGATAAAAATCAATGTAAGTCAACAAGACTTTACTGTGAGTGTGAGAGAGACACAGAGAGAGGTAAATCTTCTGAGAAAATCAAAGCCAAAGAGATATGAAGCAACATCAGACAGCCAACTCATATTGAATACTTCATATGAATGATAAAATGTGTGTAATATTAGTTGATATTTGGCATCCAGGCTCTGACATCATCACTCCCTGCAAGAATACATTAGGCTCGGCACAGCAGATAATTGCTCACTGACATACATATTAGATTTACATATTTGCTTGGAGAAGACAGTCTCTTCTTATCACATGTTACGTACTGTGACATGATGCAAACCTTTACTGCATGGATGAAGGCTTCATTGCAATGAGTGTGGTCGAGTGTGGCAACAGTGTAAAATGTAAAGCGAGAGTTCAGTCTTTGCAGCTTTGGTTATCTCTGCTCAGCCACTCTGTAGTTTTGTATCTATAAATCACTAGTCAATAGAGGTAGTTTAAAAAGCTACCTCCACTCTATTTTTAGACTACTTGTTTGGCTGAATGAGGCACGTTGAAAGCTGTGATCATGTCTGCAGCAATGTGATGACACATTGTGACTGTGACAGCAGTGATGGCTGCTTTGGCTGTTATGATTATGGCTGTGACACATTATAATGAGTGTAACTCGAACCACATGCACGGGCTGCGTGTGTGCAGGGAATTCACATGGTTCTGGTGGCTGAGCATTGTAATGAAGGTACTGATTTTTTTTGTTTGTGTATTGGCTACACATCCGTCATATGGCTAATAGTGGCGAGTATTGGCTGTTAGTAACAGGAGGGGTAAGGAGGAGTCACAATACGGCTACTGTAGACATAGCGTCATTGATTCAACCGCAAATGCAGCCCTAGTCTGAGCATTAACCACATCCACAGCTGCAGCTTCAACAACGACAGCGAGGCAGAGCAGCTGCAGCAGAGCTCGCAGCCAGTGGCTTTATACTGCTGGAGCTCAACCTTTTGAAAGGAGCAATGAGCAATAAGTGCATCATGCAATGTTTCACATCATCTCCCGTCTCGGTTTGAGCATATTCATAAAATGTTTTATTTATTGGAACTGCATTATTGGGTGACAGGAGCGCAACTGTATGGATCAGGGAGAATGAAAAAAAAAAAAAAGTATTGCTAGAGAGCTGCTGTGCATTTTACTCAACCACATTTATTTAGCACATACGCATACACCATAATAAACAATCATATCTAATAATTTGCAATAAGTAAAGCAGCATCATTATTTTCTGACTTTTCTGAGCACAAAACCACCACAAATACTTAGCTTGTGATGCATTATCTCCCTCCATCCCAGCAGAGGACAGACTCTCAGAGACAAGTTGGTCACAAGCCTCATACTTTGCTTGCAGCTATTAAGAACTGGATTTGTTTGTTGGTACAACCATCCATGTGGTGATTCAGAGGGAAGGAATTCTTGTCTGAAGGTAGCTAATATAGGCATAATTTAGCACAGAAGTACCAACGCTGCTAACATCTCTAAAATGTGAGAAAACAAATTAGTGTTTGCGGAGAGCTGAGGGAAAAGACAGTATACAGATAAACTCACTGTGTGTTAGTATTCAGCCACGATACCCACAACTCAGCACAGAGCAGAGGAGGTCAACAGCACTTGCCTTCTGAAACTTGAATATGACATTACCTATTCTGGAGTGAGGAGTAATGACCTGGGCTGTACTTTTTAAAGTTCTACTAATTTGGAGTTTCAACAAGTTGTGGTAGCGTTACTGTCAAACACGAAATTATGACAGTAGTTACTATAGCAACAGCGCTAATGACTGTCTTTGTTCGAGGTATTTAAATACCTTTAAATTACAAGATATTCTCTGCTTGTTTGTTAAAAAAAAAAAAAAGTGCTGCAAAAGATGTTTTTCAAGTTATTTCTGATTTGTTATCAGCTATCAAAACAACAAAACGCTGAAAAACTTTAGACCTCACCGCAAAGCATCATGCATACAAGCACATTCCCACACAACCGTTGTTTGAATTTGTCATATCTTCTCACACTGCAAGCAAATGGTTATGGGACAATTCTATACTATAGCAAAATAATTGCAAAAGACTAAGAGAAAGCAGTAATAATGGAAGGTGTTCGCTTTTAAACATGAATGCCTGAATGTTTCAAATGCTTTGACATGGGTGTGTCTGTGAGTCTGCATGTGTTTAAACAGAATATTTAGGCTCACAGTGCATTTGATATTAATGTTTAAATTTGCGTAATAAACTCCTTTTTCCCAGCAGGCACTGATTCCTGGCGGTACATGCCTTGATTGTAATAGTCAGATGTTTAACACAACCAAACAATTTGTGCAGCACAATTTGTCATGTGCTCCAAGGTTGTTCTTGTTCATTATAGATAAAATAAGTTCTCTATCTATATAACTTTAAACTATAAATGTAGTTGTACGTTTATTTTATTACTGTTGTCATGATGATACTGATGTCATTGTTTGCAATATCCTCTAATTCAATGACTAAAACTAATGCACTTCATTATTACCACTGTGTACAGTGACAAATCTTTGACGACACACTATTTCTCACATATCGCTTTGCATTTGAAATGCTTTATATCTGTGACAGATTTGTAATGGGGGACCTCAGATGACAGTGTTACCATTAAAAGGTGTGGATGAAAGCCTTGCAGAAAGATAAAAGAGGTTGTTTGTGGAGAGGAAAGTAAAGTTTTCTTTATGTAGTTGCCTCTGAAACTGTGATTTGTTTCATGGAACCCAAAAAATACACATATCAAGCTTATGGAAGCTCATAGGAATACAGTATCACATTAAGATAACGCTGAAACAACGTATTTAAACAGATTTACTGATTAACTCGGGTATATATCACATCTACAAGAATGGATAACCTTCAGTGAACAGGGGCATAAAAATACATAAAACATGCTAAAAGCCTCTTGAGCTGTTTAATATCCTGCAATAATCACTTTGATATAGTATATTAAAGATCGCCAGTTATGCTGATGAGGCTATTTTTCCAGCAGGTTAAAGCATTAATTAGCATGTATTAATATGCTAACACACTTGTCTTCACATGCAACCTTACCATAAACAGTGATTTCCAAAAAAATCAATTACCTCGACTAAAAATGCAAATGTATGCTACTAGATGCTTCAAATATAATAAGATTAATTGATCCACCAAAGTTTCCTTCATCTATTACACCCGAGCTGCTGTGTTCATGTGTTTACATGCTGACAGATGCCGCCGTGCTGATGCAGTGTCTTACATTAAGTGTACACAAATTAATCATGTGGGTAATGGTAATTTGACAGTCAAATGCAAGAACTTTGACTGGATAAGTCTGTGTGTCTTTGCCCACAGAGGCAAAACCAATTATATCCAGGAATTTCAGTAATAACTACTAAAAAAAAAAAAAAAAACACTGAACAAAGTAGTAAATGTGGAACATGGAACATGGAAGTTGTTAAGCGTCCCATTGAAAGTTTGTCATTTTTGGTGACACTCTTGGCATGCAATGGTTCAACACTTGGGTTCAGACTGAACAACAACCACTGGAAGGACTGCCATCACATTTTCTACAAACATTCCTAAGAAGATGAAGCTGAATGACTTTTGTGCATGATTTTACGTAAGCGCTGTCGGAGTCGTGATTTTTAATTAAATGTCTCTAAAAAACTAAAGATATGAAATTTACTACAGATATGCCCCCTTTAGGATAAATAACCTTGAAGATGCCTTTATTTTTCATCCTGCACGCTCATCAGCTTTATTCCATCATAGTTTGTCCAATACCTTTGCTTATGATAAAACACATTCAAAAGTAATGTCATACCAATCAGCCTCCGCTCTAGGAGTGGAACAAAAGCACAAATAGGATTTTTTTTTTTTTGGTGAGGTGGTGGGGGGAGAAAACATGTCAAATAGTTGGCATTGCTCATAACAGTGAGTGCAGTGGGTATTTGTGCTCCACATGCTTCTGCTGACATGACCAGAAGACAATAAGAGAATGAATGGGAGGGAGCACAGACTGAAAATGAGCAGTGCTGCCTAAACACAATATAGGCAAAAACTTTGCACACTGATATGCCACAGTTGTGTTTTGCTGAGATTTTATATTCACCTTAAGTGGTGTGCTGAGGGAGTTAATTATAGCATTGTCTTTTGTTCTCCCGTTGGACCTGCAACATGTGTAGTGGAGTTTGTCTGACTGGCAGAAGGAGATGAGCTACAACTCTGGCCATGTAGTTACTAGTTACACTGATATACAAATAGTTTTGCTTCTTAACAAATACAGATACATACTTGGTTGTACTTGAGCTGTATTTTGGGTTTTGTGATGCTTTTAATCATGGTCAACATAGTAAACATGACTATGAACTAGAAGTCTTTTTTTTACATCATTGCTTTATGCAAATGATGCATGCTTTTCATTAGTGAACTTTTCAGCTCTCACCATTCCGTGTGAGAATTATATCGACTCAAACAAAGCATAAACACAGTCTAAGTTCTGTTTTATGCCAATCCCAACGAAGCAAAACATCTTTAGCTGCGACTCCTGCAGGGAACACCGATCACAGTGAGTATTCAGATCGCTACCAGCCACTTTTCAGAATATGTCTGTGCTAATGGTAATGATTATGAACTCACTACCTGAAGTTCTGGTGGTGGTGATGCAACAGCAGGCAGATTTCGTATGTGTTATTCCTGCCAGACTGTTGGCCAACAGTAAAGCTGCAGGCATCTTTCCCTTGCGTACAAACAGGGGATCTATGGCCACCACTTTTGAGCTTGTCTCATGTGTTCAGCTGTCTGAAATGGATGCTCATTGCAGTGTCAACACACAGTGAAATCGCCTCATCCAAGTCATCTGGACCCTTTTTTCACAGAAATGTTTGCTTGAGCAAAAAGCAGGCATTTGGGTCCCTGAGGTGCTCCAAATGTAACAAACCAAATGTGAACAGAAAAGTGCATAAACACTATGGAAACGACCGGAACACAGCTGGTAGTGCCGCTGAATAAAAATGTTTATCCCGCAACAAAACAATTGTCTGGGGTTTGAACAAGCCAGATGTGTTTTTATTTAACTTTATTGTGCGTGTGCCTCCATGTGTGTGGCTGGTATTGTTTGCTGCATGATGGCCTGCAGTGACAAAATGACATTTTGTACCAATTCAGAGAGTTTTCCCCAGGGTGATGACAACAATACGCATACACACTCAAAAGGGACCCATATGCACGCACACACTTGAAAGCACAAACACAAATGTGAAGTCTGACTTTAGACAAGTTTGACTGAAGGAAAATGAGACACTATTTCTGCTCAGTCAGACAATAGTTTTCCTTTTAACTCCATGGCAGAGACTATCTCAGCAATCACCTTGAGATGGAGCCTGCAGATAAGGCCAGATTAGATGGGCATGCAGATGTGGGAGAGATAAAAGTCTTTAACAGACAGCGAAGGATCTAATTAGCACAATGAAGATTTCTACCGTCTGGCTGAGTCAGCCGCGGTGTCATCAACCTTTTGTGTTGATGGAAGGAAAGTATTTTCAGGGATAAAAATTCAGTATGTTTAGGGAAGTTGCTGTGGGAGGTAGACACGATCATTCACCCAAATAGCGTATGTAAATGTTTTCTATTGAAATACCTTTCGCCCACTTGAAGTAGGTTTCTGCCTCGGCTTGTGTGTTTGCTCGCACCTCCATGCTTATGACGACCACATTTCCTGAGAATAGAAAGAAATTAACGTCTTTGGGAAATGCGTTGAGTGACAGAATTGGGCAAGTGTTTTCGAAAGCAGGGAAAACTTTTAGCGATAAAAACATTAACAAGGTCAAGTCTGGGTTTGTTTAAGCATCTAGAAAGAGGCATCACTGAAGTTTATGTCTCTACCTGCTGTATATTTGTTAAGATTATTTTGCAGTGAATTCTAATTTTAAATCCAATATGTATTTAAAAAGCATCTTTTAGACTGTCTGTCAAGTCTGCTGGTTCATTTACACCTCTTTTCATGCAGTGTCAAACCATACCGACTGTCCTACTTAAGCCAAATGACACCAGACATATTTGACATCAAGTTGAAAAGGTGGCATTTTTGAGGGATTATTTTCTGGTGGAGACTTCCAGTTGTTCCTGTGGATGTCAGGTGATTGACAGTAAGCACAGTGTAGGTGTGAAATAATATGAAGAGGAAGGAAAAAAAAAAAGACTCCCAATGAAAGAACAATAATACAGCAACTATAACGAAACCAAATTAGGACTTTCTGTTTATTGTGATGGATTACCAAGCACAAGCAATTTTCAAGTCTGCAGAAGATGTTTTTCAAACAGCACAAAAATGAATGCCATTAATTTTTCCCTACCTTCCTTAGCAACAAAACAAGTCCCGATATCTTAACTACACACCAACACAAATGGGTGCAAAGAAAAGGAGCCACACAGATAATTGACAGAAGCTTCCAAAAACAGACTTTAAAGCTCAGGTTAAAAGACTGCAAATTAATGTAGTGAAGAAGAAGTCCAGTAAGCTCTGGTTTAACACATGGACACCTGCCATGTGTGCAATATGCATGTTTCATAATCGAGATGTGGTCAAAGCCATTTCCTTGAGTTCAGCTGGAGGAAGAGCAAGAATCACAAGCAGCAAGTGTACAGGGCAGCAGTTATATATGATGATAAGCCATATAGATTATCATGATGTATAACACTAGCTATCTTCAATAAATTTAAACATTGATGCATTGCCAAGCTGCATTCTGGGGCGTACGAGACACTGCATTCTGTAACACACTATCACTATCACTCATTTCTCTGAATTTAATGAACAGTCATTTTATTTCCTCTGTGTATCAGGGAGTAGTGCTGCAAAGGCCCAGCAGAGATGGAACACAGATTAAATATACAGATTAAATGAAATCTTTGGCCATGTATTCAATTTTTTTTTTTCTCGTTTTGATAGACGAAATCGCCACTTTGATAGATTACTTCATTCATTCATTCATCCATTCAAAAGAGCGCAGACATAACTCTATCTTTGCTTCACATCTGCCATATCCTTTTTCCTCACAATCTAAGGAAAGACAATTATTCCAAAGTTATTAACAATAAATCACCAACTAAGATCTCAGATCAAATTCAAAAGACACCATTAATAAAGGCACGTCGTTATCATCTTCGTGTTCGCTGTTTTGTTCCTAATAGTAAAAAACTATATGAGAACCGTATCAGATGAAAGCGATCACAAAGCAATCAGGCAGATTTTAGAAGTTCCTTGTTTCTTAAGACTGAGAAAAAACAGATTTTCTGAACACAAGATTATTCCTCTGAGGTACACTCAGCTAAATATGAGTTCTTGACTGGAGTTGTGTTTGTGGATTTTGCCTGAATGAGGCCACTGGGATTTGAATTAATTGACTGATTTTAGATTGATTCAAATACAATTAGATTGAGTTCGCTTCCAAGTGAGCGCCTTCATTACAGACAGAGAGCCAAACCGAGACACTGAGCTTCAGCATCATATATCACTTCTAGCTGTGTGTTAGTTCTTATGTTATTGTGTGGGCTTTTTCTTTTATCTTTTAAATTCGTAACATATTGAACATGCTTCAGACTTTATGCGTTAAAGCTGTCAGCAACATGAAAAGTTGAGTTATTCAATAAACGTGTTGATGTTGAATCTGCTGCATTATCACAAACAAAACAACTAAAGCTACAATTCTGGATTCATTTTCCTATTTGTAAACAAGAGCATGGTCTTTCAATTTGATAGCATTATTTCTTCATTTTATGTTCAGATTTTGCAATGCATTTCTTGCCATCTCTTTCAAATAGCCTCTGCTTGGGTGTAAATCTGCTCTGCTCCCGCTCAAAACTGTTTGTCTTCACCCAGATATACGGTTGTTTGCACAAATGTCCCGTACTTCAGTTTGAGTGCATCTCCTCGCACTCAGATTGCTTCTGCGCACTTGTGAAACTTCTGCTCTCTGATTTGTGTTCTTGCTCTTGGATGTGTGTGAAACAACCCTATAAAAAATCCCCAAGTGAAGTACATCTAATAAGCCCTGGAGGGTCGAAGTGGATGAACCTTTTTACGCAGTAACTGGCTGTAAGGGATGCTGTGGGAAGCAAAGCAAGCGGTGAGCGAGCAGGAAGGCAGCGACGATTTCACTGGTCAAGCTGGCATTCTGTTGGTTGGGGAATTTTTCTTTGACAGGGTTGTTTAACGCGGACCCGAGAATGAGAGCACAAATCTGAGAGCAGAAGTTTCACAAGTGCACAGCAACAGCCTGAGTGTGAGGAAATGCTCTCAAACCAAGGCACGGGACATTTGTGCAAGCGACAGTATATCTGAGCACAGACAAACAATTCTGAGAAGGAGATGAGCAGATATGCACCCAAGCAGAGGAGATGGGAGAGACAGGGCAGCCTTTTCAGGGAATGCATTACAAAATCTCAACATAAAATGAAGAAATAATGTTGTCAAACTGAGTGAAGACAGAAAAATAACTCCATAATATAGTTGCTTGTTCTGTTCATGGTAATGTAGCAACTATGACATCTCTATATATACCAATGTACCTAAATGCAAAAGCTTAATTATAAGTTTAAAACATTCACATTTAGTTTTGGAACACAAAAATCTTCAGTTTGAACCAACAAAATATTTTCCTTTATTCAATTTTTTTTCTTGAAAATGCAGTTAAATCAAATAGTTTGCATGGCATTTAACAAATTGTGTAGTCAGTGCCTGGATGTGTGTGTCACTGGAAGGTGACTCTGCTCCAAGTGAACAAGACACTGAAGATAACACTGGAGCTCCTGCTCTCTTTTCAGCGACCAGTTTAGAGACTGACAAAGCAAACGTGGAGCTGCTGCTTTCAGGAGCAGAGACCAAAGTTGCTAGGGATCATTTTTGAAAAGATGTATTTATCTATGATTTTGGGAACCAAAAATTGCATGCAACTCACTAGCCTAAAGGAAACACGCGAAGAAGCAGTGGAGTATCATTTACCATAATTTTAGCCATAATTAGATGTTAACCACCTGCTAAAGCTGAGCATTTAGGCAAAATAGCAGGGGGAAGAAAACAGAAGATGAAGTAAGAGTGAGTCTCATTAATGCAATAACATCAGCTTCTTTCGTTCACCTTAAAAAGGCAGCTCCATGAGCTGAATAAATAAGTCCTGGATAAAAACTGCCTAAAGAAATATACAGTAACCTCAATATAATCATACATCTGCTCAAATTTCAATTTATTGAACTGACCACCTTATATCACACAGGGAAACAAATAAGGTTTTAAGGGCACGCAATGTTAAAATGTACATTTCAAGAGGCACTGAGTGTAAACAATTACACTTCTACTGCAAAGCCTTTGAGAAAAGCATCGGTCTAACTGTTAACGTGATACATGAACTGAGAGAACCAATAATAATACTCTTGACGCGGTAGAACTGCTGATGGAGCTCAGAGTGCATTCTAATGACAGCAACTGTGCTCACTCTATAAATCTTAAAGCTGCACAGAACATCATACAGGTGTATAGAAAAGCACAGAAGGTCAATTACTGGTGATGTGTCAGAGGATTTAAATAATTAACAAATGTGCCCACACTCTACCAGCACTGTAAAGTACGGACAATACGGTAAACCCTGAGCTCCGTTTCCTTATATACTTCAAAACATCATATCTGTCTTTAATGGAATCAATTAACCTTTTAATATAATTTCATATAGGGTATCGTTCATTTCCAGTTAATTAAACCAAAAAGTTGTACTTTTCTGATGTTTTTCAATTAAAAGCATAATGTCTTCATCTTGTAGTTCGTTGACTTAAAATGATGAATTTAATGAAACTGCTACTTCAAGAACTAAAGAAACATAATCAGCATAGTTTGTAGACTTACCAATATGGTATAGACATATTGCAATCTTGCTGTGTTTATTAAAGCCCTTCACCCGGTATTGACTAATCCACTATAAACTTATCTCTAATCATCAGTAATACTATTTAGAAGTTTTTGTTCCATGTATATGATCTGTTTATGCCTTAAAATAGCTTAAATGTAACACTACACCTCTGCTTCTTTTACTGAGTGCAAACATGAATATGCAAATTAGTCCAACTCTGTCTCTACTCACCCCTCAAACAATCACCTGCAGTTCGAGCACACCTGCTCACCTTTATTTCTGTTCAAACACTGTAAAATAACTCTATGCGACACAATTGCAAGTTGTAACACTGGAGTAATTCTGACAAACATATTCAAGCCTCCACCTGATTTTGAACAATTATAAAGACAACCATTCTGCAAGTTGGTGAAACCGGTTCCTTTAGTATGTGACATATGAACTCCTGGCTGTCTAAATTCAGGTTTTTCATACTCTCATTGGTACAATGCAGTTTCAGGGTGGAACTGCTCAGCCATGTCATTAACTGCTTATTTCACTCATATGTCTTGCAGCATATAAAAACCACCATATTGACATGTTTACAAGGTAAACACACCTTGACTTTTATTGGAGTTTTTTTCAACAATAATGCAAACCATAGCTAATAAAGGTTCTACCTCTACCCTGTGCATTTTTAAGGTGAGTGGAAGCTCACACCTTTCAGTAAACTCTGATGCAACAGAGCTCCAACAGTCGCCAAGGATGGGCCAACAAACAAAATTTGGTTTAGATCCAGTACCAATCATGACCACCCCAGAATCACTAATAAGCAGTGAAGATATCAATATATTTTATTGTTAACAGCTGGAAATGTAATGTAATGGAGAGAAACAGTCTGTTGTGAATTATGAAGTGAATGCCTTGCACACACACCATAATATATTTAAATAATCAGTAAATAATTTGCCCAACATGAGAGAATCATTTTTGCTATTTTCCGTTGATTACTTACTCAATGCAGGCAATACTTCAGTGGTGAAAATGTATTTTTTTGTATTTTGTGGTTGTTATAAACTGTAAAGATATGAAGATGTTTACTTCTTCCATCCCTCAAGCCTCGCTCACAATTAGATAGCCTCCAAGCTTTACAAGCCAATAAAACTTTGTTCTGTGCTATGTTCTCACTGAGGAACCAATATGCTTAGGTTCATATTTTGTATGATCTGCCCTGTCATTCAGAAAGAACACTCTAAAATGTCTCAGTCACAAATAAAGAACACTCTTGGCTGCAAGAGTGAACACAGGAGTCTTCATGCACTCCCAGCATCTGAGGCTCTGCACATCCACTGGATTACTTTTATTATTGATGCCAATGTCACCACAACCATGTTGGAACATTGTGCGTCATATTCCCACTCGTCTGAGCTCTATGGAAACTGTAAAGCTAAGGGACATTCAGAAATGATGGTGACTAATTTGAAACCAGTAAACAAGGACCGAGAAGGGTCATTGTGTTTTCATGGTTCAGTGCAACCTAAACTCTGCCAGTGTTTATCCTTCTGTTTCTCTCCGGTGCTCTGTATACTGCAAGCTAATTGAGGTGATTTTTGCATTAAGCTGTTTTCATTCATGTTGTTTTGTGTTTCTTTTGTCAGATAACAGAAGAAGCATGAAACAGCAACTGAAATGCAGCATTTTAAAACATGTTATCCAGCAAGTGACTTCAGCGACTCTGCACAGCTAAACGTCTGATTTTATAACCACAACACTGTCTGACAAACTTACCATACACACGAGTTAGTGTGGTGTGAATTCAGCAATATTTCCATGTGAAATGGTTGCTCACTCAGAGAGAAAGTTAGAAGCGATAGAAGGCACAATAAGGGATGTTTAATTTATCCCTGTGGGGAAAATAAATGGTAGCTTCGCCATATCTTATGTCAGTTACTCTATTTTGGTCTGAGATGATGTAAAGGTGGACGTAGTGGCTCAAAAAACAATCTTGAATCAAACACAATCTGTATGGCCTTTATCATAGATCAGAGAACAATGACACTTATTAATATGGAATTTTTGTGGAGGTTGGGGTTGATTCTATCGACACTAAAATGAAACTTTTATTGGTAGTGCTAATCAATCAACATAATCAAAAATTGTAAAGGGTTGATAAACCAATAACTGGGCCCCACTTCACCCTCATTTGGTGCTGGCCCATTTACGATGATCGAGGCTGTACCTCCATCCATCTAATGCTCTCCCTCCGTCTCCCTCATCAGTCTGCAACTCTGTGAACCATCTCACTACTAATATGGATTGATTATACATGGAATTATTAATCATTTTAAAGCATCCAGAATATATTTTTGGCTTGAGACAAGGCCCTCATTCACTTTTATCTATAATGAATACAAACTCAGGCCCTAAATAGCCACAGTAGTGCCACAACAACAGGAGCTTATCATTTTGTCTGTGTCCTCCACGTATGTTATCTTCAAGGACAAGTCACGGCAAAAGGTCTAATCATAACTCATTAACATTTGAGTCTGATTCAGTGTGTTGCTGTTTAACAAAATGAGCTGTTAATGATGTTGTGTAAATATTTATTGGACAACACTGATCTTCAAACTGTCTGGTTGGCATTTTCAACAAAATGTGACTCACAATATTAGACTTCACAATCAAACTCAGTCATCCCAAGTAACAAGCAGAGGGAACAGCCGCGCACATTAATACAACGCACTTTAACACAAACGCACGAACAGTTTGTCCTCAGGCGTCCCACTGGAAATGATTCCATGAAACTTTATATTTTTCCTTTTTAATCTCCTGCATATCGTGAGTCACTGCGACAATAAGTCACTCAAGTTTACGAAACCGGAATTAGGCGACGTCATCGGCCAATTGCTAAACAGCTTTCATTTCACATGGCGTCTGCTCCTCCAATTAGCCTTCATTTTCTGCAGAAATTAATAAACAATAAAATAAACAAAATAAAAGCCCTCCACCAGCAAATTAAACAACAGCTGCAGGGAGAGATCAGAAGGCGATGGCATACTTCTTCTGAAGAGCAACATTTAACAGTTTATTGAGCACAGCTCTGTATTTCATTACAGCATATTTAATCCAAAATTAATAAGGGTGGTTATTAACCTTTTCCAGCCTTGTTCCATATTAGGGTGTTATTTCACCGATGTTCAGAGAAGCGTAATGAAGCTGCAGGATGCATTTCGCCCACACGAGTGTTTTCTTTGCTCATAATGTGCATGTGTATTTGAGTTGCGTGCGTGTGCACTTGGATGCGCATCACCGTAAGGCCATGACATGGAGAATGTGCAGCTGTTAATAAGAGGGTAGGTGTTTCTAGTTGCCAACCTGTCATTACTGTCATTGTGGACTGAAACTGTACATCTTTGTGCACAGCTGGCAATCATCTTACTTCAGAGCTCCATACAGCATCAGCACTGCTCACAGCCTTCCTTTACACCAGGTCCTGTCCTCAAAATGCATATGTTTGTCATGCTCTACTTGCCTGTCATTTCTCTGTTTGTTTCCCTGATGTTTCTCTGTATTGTATTCTTTGTAAATTGCACTCAGCATTTACAGTACATTGTTATGACCAAGCTCTCTTGGGTCAGCTAAGAGTAACAAAAATACAGGTTTTATTGGTTAGGTAAAGCAAATTATTGCTTAGCAACATAATTAACAAAAGAAAAGGTGATAACACCACAAAGAAAACAGAGCTGGTGGGTGTTCCTAACTCAAAGAACCAATTAAAACCAAATGAAGGCTAACAGAGTTTAAAAACTAGTTAAAATTGAATCGCAAAACTAAACTCAATAGCCAAACTTAAAGACACAACAGCAATACCCATGTGACTATCAATGGGTACAAGTGAAAAAAAAACTCAACGAGTGCCTTGATGCACACATCAGAGAAAACACAAGACTCAAGTAACTTCTCACTTCTAATCAGCTGCTAACAGAAGTTACACAATCAAGGCGAGCTGCTCACATTACATCAGCCACCTTGACTGTGAGATTGGTTGCAGATTTATACCCCAGATGTGTTGATCACTGCAGTTTGACTGGCTGAGGGAACCGAGTAATCAGGGGAGAAGAACGACGGCTTCAGAGCAGGTCAGTAGCTGCAGGCCGATCGTCCCTGATGTCAGCCAGGTGGGGGTCTGGAGCATTTCTTCAGCCTGTCGTAATCAAGAGTCCATGCAAGTCGTCTCCCCACACAGAAGCCACCAGAGATCCACCACATACAGAAAGTACACGGCCACCAGGGGCCGTAACAATATACTAAGTGTTACGTATAATATCTACGTAAACAGTGGCAGTCTTATTCCTCCTCCCTTTCGCCTGGCACATGGTTTTGTTTTTCGTTGCATTATTGCCAATAACTTTCAATTTGCATTACCACTAATTGCAGTTGTCAGGAATGTCAATCACATACCGTCCACCCACTGGATGACACATACAGCATAGGCGTTTCTTATCTGTCACTCTTCTCATTTATCAGTGCCTTCTGAAACTACAGAAAAACAAACCCAGCTTCAAGCAAAGCATTTGAGAAGGCTTCGGTGCCAACAGGTTCATATGATAGTTTGAACTGTAGTCACGGTAAAAAAGAAGCCGACATTGCCTGTTGATAAATACACGCATTAACAGCAGTCTGTTATAAGTGAATCAAAGAATTCAAATGAGCATGTTAACAACTTTCTAGAACCATGTAGCAGTTTGCCTCTAAAAATGTAAGCGTTAATGAAGTGTGGAGTGTAGTGAAGTGAAAAAATACACATCTTGAGGAGGGAATTAAACTCAGTTGTCAGATTTAATGGCAGATGTAACAGTAAATCCGTCCCCGTAACAACTTAAAGGCCCTTACAATTTACCTAAGTATTTCTGTCCATCTGTTTCCTCTTTCACCTCTTCTTCTAGGCTTAACTTCATCACATAAATCCCTCCACGGCGGAAATATATTTTTCTCACACTTTTTTTGTACCGACTGAGTGCTTGTTCCATAAACTTTTGGGGGATCAAACTCATCTATCTTATGATCTGTTCCCCTGCAGCAGCGGTGTTTCCTGAACGTTTCGTCTCAGATTATTTGTGTCTGCCTTTGAGTACCTTTCGTTCCACTCCCTGTTCCACATGACAACACGTTTTCATTGTTTTTTTTGTCCTTTCTCTTTTTAATTCCGTGCCGTCCTGATCTTTCTTTTCATTTTTTTTTTCTTCTTCTTCATCTCACTTATTCTCCTCGGTCCCTCAACAGCACAACCTAATTATAACAAAATTTTAATCTTTCACTCACTTTTTGCTCATACCTTATCATTTTCCTTCACCTCCCTTTGTGTGCCTTCCAACTCCCTCTGTGCCTCCTTCAGTGCAGACCAGAATTACAGACCATCCTGGATAAGGTCGTGTTTTTGTCACTGTGACGGCAATGCCTGCTACAGACTAATTATGTAGGAAGCGGTCCTTGTCTCCACATTGGGGGCGACGGTGCCAGAATTCATGGGGTTATGAACAAATTGGTTCCGGTGGGAGACGGAGGACAGGAAGCGGGCTTTGATGAATGAACCAATGAGATACAGCTGCGCAAGAAATGGATTGGAGTCCACCGTCTGTGTGAATCTGACTGTTTAGTTGACTGATATATGGCATCGGCGATTCGTGTTAGAGAACAGTTTATTCAAAATAGATGGAACAATGTGAGGTGCACAGTGTCTGGATTTCTTCATTTTGAAAGCTGTTCAAGGGTTTTTATATCTCTGTTTGAGACTCTATGTCTGTGACTCGAGCTTATGGGTGCAGGCATGAGATAGATACGTGTCGGTGCTTTTGTTTAGATGCAAAATAATGTAGGCAGAGGAGCCACTTTTTAAAATTTACTTGGGTCCTTTTTCATATTTTCCATGTGTGATGTGATGGTTGACATTAAAAATATGTAATTAAATGAGGAAGCAATACAAAATGTGCACCCAATTTTTTTTCAGCCTGTTTGTTTCATTCAAGAAATTAGTTTTGGGCTCTTTTTCATCTTTTTCATGTTTTTCATGCTACTGCAGGTATGACTTTTCATGCTGAAGAACACATTAAAAAAAACAGTAGCAGGTCTTTTAATTTGCAATATTAATGGTTAATATATAGGCGCTGTACCGTGAATTTAAATGTGTACTAAGAGAATTTTATCACTAATAAATCTCACTCAGTTTGAACAGTGACGCTCTGAAGAGCTGCTGTGAGGACAAGAACGTCACGGCTGACTGTGAGGTATCTTGGAGCTAAATCTGCCGGTCTTTGGTGTTATCTGAGAAAATGTGTGCTCACGTGGATACAGAGCCAAATGAAGTGAACATAATTTTGGCACAGTGCCTCATCAGGAGGAAATGTGGACGTTTCTGAGCCGACTGTGGGAGATGCTGGTGGGCGACTTTTGAAAGCATCATCACATTCAAAGAGTATCATCACAATGGCAGTAAAAACTTTAAAGTGCCGAATTTCATGAAAAATGACGTGAGCGCAGTCTCTTATTTCCCCATTTTCACAGAAGTGTTGGTGTTTGGGTAACTGGAGATAATGTGAATGTTTTTAGGTGTACATACATTTGCAACTCATCTTTTCCCACTGATGGCTGGAGGATATACAAAGGAGATTACTGTTGCTTTTTCAGTTGTTTTGCTGTAATACCACTTTCAACATTAACATTTTTTGAAAAAGGTGATTACATTTGTTTACGTTATGTGAAAATGATGTGTCCATTTCACACTGTCTGGAGTAAGACAGGCTGTCTCTCGTGGATGCATTTTTTTTTTCTTTTTTTAAAAATACAGACATATAATTCCATCACCAAAGGCAACAATAGTTTTGGCCAGACTCAGTCATAGTACAGCTGTATGCACTGACAAGAATCCTTTCTTTAGACCTCCAAGTATCTGCTGTTGGAAGTTACTTAAACTCATTTTTTTCTGTCCAGTTTTGAAATTGGAAAAGGCTTTAAAAGGATAAATGCTTCCAGGGGAACATTTACAATGACTGCCAGTGATTTAATATGTGTAAGAGACAGAAGTGTTTGTACTGTCCTAAGAATTACCAGCTTAATAAGCAGTTAATTGCTATTGCCCCAAACACCCTATAGACTTTTATCTGATGAAAAGGTTTAGGAGAATTAAAAAGTTTTTTTTTCTTCATCAGGCATCTTTCTCAATAACCACACTTCCCGCTCATAGCACTGACCTATTCACAGCGACCTGCTAAGGCTTATGGGTAAGCAAATTCAGCAGATCTTAACACCTTCTCCGCATTGCACCTGATTGAGGGGGGAGAAAAATCCCCACCACATGCACTTTTTCCAATCCTCCCCTGCACCCCCTCTAATCCGCCCTTCCCTCTCTGCTTTCATCCATTCATCCATCCCCTTAACTCTTTTCTCTCTCTCTCTGTCTCTCTCTCTCTCTGTGTCTCTCTTTCTCTCTCTCCCAGCAGGCTGAAGCAAGATTCATTTAGAGCAATCAGCACAAGACATGAATACAGAGCAGAGCTGTGTTACACACATACACGGGCAGAGGAGCACACAAACATACACCGCAAAATGTCTCCGCAACCTCTGAAAGTGATGATGAGTTAGCTGAGTGAGAGTCCTGTACACACACACACACACATGCGCTCACAAAGTGACGCACGCTATCTTTCACCTCTGGAAGTGATGATGAGAAGACAGAGGGCAGAGAGCTCTGTAACACTCTATGCTGCTTCTGCAAACTATTTTTAAACTGCCACTTTATTCCCTAAACTTTTTCATCCCAATGTGTGCACACCTGCATGTGTGCATACGTGCAGCACGTGAATCCGTGTGTGTTTGTCGCGCTGGCAGGTGTTCACTTGTCCTTCCAACTTCTGTCCTTACTGCTAAAGCCGGTGCAGCAATATAGATTTTTGTTTGCTTGTTTGTTTTACCGTATTTACCCTTCAACAGCTAGACCACATTTAATTAATTTATCTTGTATATTTACATTGATAATTAATAGGTCAAAGTGAGGCTATTGGCAGGGCTTTGGAAAGGTTTAGGGCTTTAAAGGGCAAGGCTTTGATTGCTGTAGTTTTGAGGCTACAGTATAGATTTTCTCTGATAAGCGTCCCTATGGTTTATGTGGTAATGTGTTTTTATGAGCTCGTGTTTTTAACACAAAGAATAAATTCCTGATCCTATCTCAGGGCAAAGCTTAAAGCCAAGGTCAGCTGGGTTAACATGTGATCTGGACCCCCTTTGAACCGTGTTAGCTACATGGCTTTGTGGATACACTGGAGATGACAGTGAGTCAGTCACTGAATCCACCACTTTTGTTCAGACTAAAATGAAAAGTAATACATAAATCAAGTCTCTTTCAGGGTTATTGGTAACTAGAAAAGCACTCGGAGATCACAGACCTCCGCCAAGCAGCTCATTTCCACCCAATGTTAAAGTCCTGCATTCATTTTATCTACACTATCAGATTCATGGATAATCAAAACCTAGCTTTAGCATTTGAATTGATATCATTAATAACAAGCTGATGGAGTGATGAACAGTTCTGTACTCTCAAAATATTTTGTACACTTAAGCTATTTCTACAGTTACTGACTGGCTTTTAAGCTGTTAGCTAACACTATACTAGGTTGGCATAACTACAGCGATGCTATTGCTAACATAAACAGACAGGGAGTGACTTAAGCTTGGTTAGCACAACTTTAACAATGCAACATAAATGAAAAGCATGACCAACGTAACGAAGCACCCGTCACTCGTCATAACACATGGCAAAGAGAGTTAAAGTGAAACAGGAGACATGTTGAGTCATTGTTAATGTCACAATGTGGTTATGAACTTATCTGTCAGTAGCTCCGCTCAGCCCACTCCTGTGATGCTGCCTGGCTGTAGCTTCCTCCTGTACTACTGAGAAGACAACAGTGAGGACTGAGGACTGAATAGAGTCAGAGCTCCATCTAGTGGACAAACAGCGCAACAACAGCATTTTGCGCAACCGTGACACTTAACAGTATTTACTGTTTTATGTGAAAATAACCAGATGGTAAACCAGAACATCACCAATTCATTGTGCCACTATCAACATTTCCTGAAAATTTCATGAAAATCTGTTAATAACTTTTCGAGTTATCTTGCTAACAAACAAACAAACAGATAAACGCCGGCTAAAATATAACCTCCTTGGCGGAGGTAATAACTTTTGATCTTGTACCATCATGTTCAAATTTGAATGTGCCCAATACATACATGAAAATCTAGTGACAAACCCCTCAGCTAGTGAACCAATATTACACCTTCTAAACAACAGCCTGCTACTATCAACCATTTTAACATGCTTGCATTAGCAGTTAGTTCAAAGCACCTCTGTGCTTAAGACCTTACACTACAGACCTTTTAAGCAGACACAAGTATATCAATGGACAAGAAGTTGAAAAGAGAATGCGAACAGTTTGGAACAGTGTCACCATTACATATTTTGTCCACAACAGAGCACTGTTTTGTTTTTATTCTACTGTAATTTGCCTGCTCAGTCAGTCACAGGTTTGTCAAAACAAATGACTGTTGACACTATAAAACTACTGAATTTGTTCCAACTATTAAAAATTAATATTGGTGCCAGCTTCAAAATTGCATTATTGCTGAGATGGAGTATGTAAAATGCACAAAAAAACTGCTAACTGATCTTGTTTATGATTTCTTAACAAGCCTGTCGTATTAACTTGCAAATGTGCATCTGCTCTCCTGTCAAACAATAGCCTAATGAGGCACTTTGCCTGAATCTCCCTGCAGGTGTTACAATGACCAAGACACAGTACCTTCAGCATCCCGTCACATTTGTTTATCATTGACTGCATTTATGACTCATGAGCATTAGTTATCCAGATTTGTGTGTTGAAGAAGACTATAAACACGCAGACCCAAACAGAGAAGAGCTGCCGACATGGTACTTCATGTCTTATCAGAGATCAATATTTCATTTGCTCTCCTCCTCTGCTTAGATGCTGACTGGCATCCCTTCTAAAAGGGACAGCTCAGGGACATGCACACACATTCTCATATCCACCCTCATACACCCAACACACACATTAAACTGCTCAGGGCCGTTGTTTGCTTTGACTGACGCGTCGGCCGTGCAGTGCTGACACCTCGCTGACACTCTATCCCTTTCAGACGCACATCACTGTTTACCAACTACTCCGAGCAAAACGCCACATGTTTCAATGTGTATGCGTCTTTGCATGTGTGTGTTCCCGAAGCCTCCGGTCTAGAATCATTACACACACTTCCCTCATTTCACTTTTACATCACTGTTTACACATTTAATCAAAGCCAAACTGTGTGTGTTCTCCCGCCTTTGTATTTGCAAGTGTACGCGTGCATGCTCTCCGTGTGTGTCGTCTCTTTGGTGTGTTTTTTTTTTTTTTCTTTTCTTTTCTTTTTTTTGGGGATGGTTGTTTGCTGTTGTGCTCAGACTAGATCAGGGGAGCAGTGGTGTTATTGTAACCAAGTGAATAGTGAATAGGCGCTGTGTTTAAATGCAAATTTGCAGCGCTGCAAAGGCAGGGACAGGGAATAGAGGATTGGCAGAGCAGGGAAGGGCAGAGACAGGTTGAGGTGACAGAGAGGGAATGAGGGACTTAGAGACGAGGGAGTTGAAAGATGGGGAGAGGGACATGAAGCGATGAAGGGGGATTTGGTAGGAGGGGAGAAGAGGTCAGGATGTGAAGAGGAAGGGACTGCGTGAATGGATATTGTAGAGAGAAGGAGGAGAGAAAGAATGAAGCAAGAGTGAGAGTAATTGAAAACCATTTCTACAGTGTATGGCTGAGGAACTAGGGGTGCATGACTGTGTTATGACTGAACCATCGCTTCTCTGCAGAGTCACCGTGCTTGTGTATTAGTGAATGTGCATTTGTGTGTGAACATGAGTTTTTGCCACATTATCACAACCTTGTATTTGCATGTGTAGGCCTTGGTGTGCACCACTTGTGAAGGCTCATAACCAGTGAGACATGTCTCCCCCTATGTAATGAGGGATCAAACCAAACTAACATGTGTCTGTCTTTGTGTGCGTCTGTGCATATGCCTTTGTGTGGGTTGTGTAACAGCTGTCCGCTTTGTGTGTAGCCCGTTTTACCCAAAATTATTTAATGAAATCGGTAAACCATTTCAGTGCCCACTGTAGTTGTCAGGTGTTTCAACGCCTCAATTACGGCAGTGAAGTGTTGAACTTCGGCTGCAGGAATTACAGCAGTAAATTACATATGTGTCTCCTTTGACACTGAACAGTTCATCCAATATTTGTAAAACCTATCGTCTCTCAACACTGGTCCCAACAGAGTCACAGTGACAAATCGGGATGCCAATGTTGAGATGCGTTCTGGAGGCATTCCATTACCAACAGCCAACTTTTTCATAAAATGTGTGTTTAATTTTTTTTTTTCTTTTCCCTTTTTTAACCACACAGCTGAGCCTTGTTTCATAATGCCACTAATAGCTCTGAATCAGAAAATGTGCCCAGAAAATGAGGATGGATGCCATTATATCTCTGAGTTGGTTCTCCATCAATAATTAGCTCCAGTGCAATCCATCTGATGAAGTAAAAAATAAAAAATAAATTCAGTGATGAACTTCAAAACTTTCTGAAGGTGCATTTTTGGTTTACACAAGGACAAAACTACAAAAACTGACTTAAATTTGATTTCTGTGACGCAGTAGGTGGTGGGAGCACACGCTTATGACAAGTGGAGACACCTGAGCCCAATTTCATCAACTATAAAAGCAGCTCTTTTCTCCCCAATGCACCTTTGTTGCCTTTATGCCATTCAACATAACTAGCATCACACTGTTAACTAATCCACACAGACACACACCCGTTCTCACACCTTCACTCCCGGTTGTACCTCGTGCTACAGCTCCTGGTATTTTTCATTTGTTTTGTGTTGATATTGTGTTGTTTTTTTTTTTGTGGAATAAATCAGTTAATTATTGCCCCACACTCTGCGTCTTTTGTCATGGCCTCTGAGCCAGGTTGTGACATATCTGTGTGTTCATTTTTGTGCATGTTTGATGTGCCACCTGGCAGTTCTAACAAAGATCACAGGTGATGTGTGAGATTTCTGCTGCTGCTATGACTGTGCCATTACCCTACAGCTATGACAAATGGCACTGTGTTACCCCCCCACCCCCTGCAAAAAGAAAAACATGTACACATATTTCCCACCTACACACACTGTGACGTTATTGTCATCCATCCCTTGTGTGAAGCTACGACTTCTATCCAGCTTGCTATTGTCAGCTTTTCTTTAAGATAGAGAAGGCAGCTCTATCTCTGAGCTGATGTATGGCACACGCATACAGCCGCTTTACTATTGCCCATCCATATCAAAATGCCCCTCTAAATGGATTTGCTGTGCATCACTTACTGTACTATATATATGTGTAATGAAGAGCTATATCACTGCCTTCAGTGTCTGAGTGCATCTGAGTGTCACTGTCAGCCAGCTTGGAAATGAGACACTCATTTCCGTGCCCACACACAATAGAGTGGTGTTCTTGTCAATGCAGTCTATACAGGGCAGATTTATGCACATGGCATATTTATCCATGGGATATAGAGAGGATATTCTTTTGCACCTATCAGCTTTACACCTTCTGTATAAATATTAGCTTATTTCTAGTTGAAGCAGGGCTTCTTTGACATGTGTGTGAGCGCTGTCGTGCTTTCACATGAGTTGATAAGTAGTTAGAGTTATTTTATGTCCTCGGTTTAGTTTTCCAGGGACTGGAGTCATTGCCAAATGTTTCCTCTGTGAGCTGTCTCTATGGATAGTGATGAATGTATGTCAAGATGCAGAGGGAGGATATAGCAGGGAGCTTTGTGAGGAGGGAGAAAAGAATTGCAAGTGTTACTTTTCATGCTATATATCTTTATTCCCTTCAGCAAGACAGGGAGGTTCAACATGCACTGCTTTCAGTACTAAAATAGACCAGAGTAGTACATTTGGAGACTCTGGCTGTTCTTTTCATGTTTGTTATCCTGAAAGAGTCCATTCTTTGATGACTTTGCAACCTTTGCAACATTCGATCTTTGTGTTTTCTTGACAGCATAGTAAGTTTGTATTATAATCCATGCACATTCAATAACACAACAGTATTGGGCTGAGCAAGGATACATATAATGATGTGCAAGTATTGAGGATATTTACTTAACTAAATGTAAGCACAGTGTGAAAACAAAAGTTACAAATTTACAAAATTGCTGTCAGCAAAATGTAGTTCAAAAATAACTTAACAGTCAGAAAGGAATGTTTTTGATTGCTCTACAGGACTGAAATGGGCTGCACAAAGGATCACATGCAGCATCACTGATAGCTTTGGTTGAGTGGTCTCTGGTACTTGTAACCATATCAGACAGTAATCTTGAACCCTGCTGATGCTAAACATTTGAGGCTCTGTATAAACAAGCTAATATGTCAATAATTAGTAAAAGCACTGAGAGGCACATCAGCCATTTCATGAAACCACCAAAACAACATGCCACATTAAGATGAAGCCCTCTGGCAGTCTTGGTAAACATGCTGTAAGCGTACATACAGAGGAGGTCAGGGAGGATGGATGGGTTGGCAAAATTTCAGATTTTAAAACATGAAACTGTTGTTCATTTCCAGTATCCCAACAACAGCTAAGACTTTCTGTTTTTGTTCATTCTTCTAAAATCACAATCTCTCCTTAATGTAATCATGTCCTTTTTTGTAACAGTGGCAAAGGTTCATTAATGTGAAATGGCAGTTTTAACGTGAACCACAATGTACTGCTAACCTTCACTAAATACTTACTTTAAACATCCATCCATCCATCCATTATCTATACACCACTTAATCCTCACTAGGGTCGCGGGGGGGCTGGAGCCTATCCCAGCTGACTTAGGGTGAAGGCAGGGGACACCCTGGACAGGTCACCAGTCTATCACAGGGCCACACTTAGAGACAGACAACCAAGCACACTCACATTCACACCAACGGACAATTTAGAATCACCAATTAACCTCAACATGTTTTTGGACTGTGTGGGAGGAAGCCAGAGAACCCGGAGAGAACCCACACTGCATGGGGAGAACATGCAAACTCCACGCAGAAAGATTCCGGTGCCCCCACCGGGACGCGAACCGGCAACCTTCTTGCTGCGAGGCAACAGTGCTAACCACCGAGCCACCTTGCAGCCCTTACTTTAAACAAAAACACAATTTATCCTTAACTTTAAGAGGTTCTTATGTCTAACCTAATCAAACCCTAACCATAACATTGCTACATCATAAACAGATTTATAAGTGAGCAGTCAGCAGACAGCATTCCTGTCGTGTTATCGCATCAGAAAACACTTCTGTGTGCCATTTTCAGAGAACATATGCTGTTATTAATTTGTTTTTAACTAGGTAACGTATTGATTGCATTTCTATGTCTATATGACAAAGCCACGCTATTATTGTTATATTGATTTTCAGTTTGTTCTAGTGTTTAATCATTATTACTGATGCACTAGCATGTAAACAGCATTAATTAATGCAGCTGGCTGAGGTGGAGCTAATTTTCCCAATCTATATACTGAGGTAGTCGTATAACAAATGATCATCCGTTATGTATGTAATATGTAAATATTTGAAGCGGTCAAGTAGTGCAGTGAATTTAAAAGTTCAGTGTTTGCCTCTGAAATATAATGAATTAGGGATATGAAGTACCGTAAGACATAAATACTGTATCAGGGCATGTACTCACTTGTGTTGCACTGCAAACTATGCTGTCAGAAAAGTCCTTTGTCTCAATTCTGAACATATTCAAACACAACCATTAACAGAAACCTGCAACCTCAGGCATTAGCAACTAATCAATACAGAATGAGGATATCTTTGATCAAATGATTTCTTCAACACCATGACATTTTAATCCTGAATTAAGGCAACAACATCAGGTTGGACAGCAAATTGGGATGCAAAATCTTAACAAATGAATCCTATTTGTGATAAACTTGCTCACATTAATGCAGTTTGCTACATTCCCTGTCCTCAATTCCAACTGTTTGTCTGTTCGTCAGCGTTGATTGTCCTTATCGTATGACCATAATATTTTCTATGTCGCTCCAAATTGGCTGTATCCAGCAACTCTGAGCTTGTGGCAGAACACCAGTATTTAAATATCGCCAGTACTTTGTAGTCCGCATGGTTTCATAATATCCCATTTCCACTGAGAGCACTGCAGTAGTGAGTGGAGGGTCTATTTTAAGTGCAGTCAGATTGCTATATGGCCGTGTGGCTATATTTAATAAAAGTCTCCTGAACACTGCACCAATCCCCGGGGCTATCTGGGTTTGACTGGCCATGTCTGCTCCCATTTAATGTGAAGTGGCAGACAGAAGACGTGTCATTCTCTTTCCCACTCTCTTTCCTGGGGACATGGATTGAGGAAACAGGGAGGAGAGAGGAAAAGGGGGGGATGATGGTAGGTGTGAAGTGGATGGACAAGTTTTATTATTTCTTAGTCAGTTGTTTTTTGTTTGTTTTTTTTAATCCCTATGTTTATGCTAACTCCCCACCTTCATATCAGCTAGTCTTGTCTTTCAACTTTAGTGTGCTTCTCAAGAAGTGCTTCACTATTACATATCCATTTTATATAGTGTCCTTTTGGAATTTAAAATGCTGCATTGTATTTTACTCATTTAATTTCACCTGTGATTTATCTGCTTTTCATGTGTCTCTTTTGATCTGTGTATTTAGTATTTTGGAATTTTCTGTGCTTATGTTTATTAAAGCTCCCTGGTCGATTTAGTGCTCATCATACCACCACCCTCAGTTTTTGTATTTCTGTCTTATCACTGCGTAACCATTTCTAAGTGTAACTCCTTCCCCCTCACACCAGCGTTTCAACCCAAGGCTATACTCAGAGTGCAGCGGCATACTGCAGGGCAGGGCAGCACAGATGACTCAGTTCTGGTAGCTGTACAGGCATCCCAGTACATATTACAGTGTGGATCAGCACAGCATGGGTGTGAGTCCAACTGAGCAGCTTTGGTCTGCCTACCCACAACTGTGTGGTGTGGTCTTCAGTGCTGCTCCACTACATGAAATATCCATGAGTAAGGCTAGGCATACAGATGCCACTGTACCTGCTGAGCCCCTTAACAGGGGGGAATGTGTATGAATGTGTCTATGTTGGAGGGGGGGTGTAGCTCTGAGAAGGTGGGGGAAGGGAGTAAAGGGAAAGTACATCTGTCATCTTGTACCCCTGGAGAGTGAGGTGGCAGCGAGTTTGCATGTGTGCACCTATGCGTGCGTCTGCAAAAGCTTGCGTATGTGCGTGCATAAACATTTACGTATGTCAACTTAAATCAGGTATCACAGCTACAGTATGGGAAAAAAAGAACCAACAAGGCAAAGTGGGAAGAAGACAGAAGGACAGGTGGCGAGTACAAGGAGTGCATCTGTCAAACTAGTGCTTTTGATGCATGTGTGGGTGTTTGTGTGGTGGGAAGTGTAAAGCATAAAAGTACAGAGTCAATATGTCTAATATTACGTGTCAGATGAAGATCGCAGAAAAGTGTGATTGAGGACGGCAGAAGGACGGCTGAGGAGGAGGGAGGAGCGAGACGAGATGGCAGAGAGGCAGGCAGGAAGGATGGAGACTGGCAGGAGGTGCAGCGAGCAGGAGAGTTGGTTTGCAAGAAATGTAGAGATAAAGGAAGAGGGGGGGAGCAAGGACTCGGGAGGGAGGAGCGCAGGAGAAGGGGGGTCAGAGGGGAGCGCAAGCAGGTTGAGTGTACATCTGTCACCTTCTGCTCCTACAGGCCAAGAACGCCCAGGAGGAACAGGGGAGGAGGAAGAGGAGCAGTAGGAGGCAAGGAGGCAAGAGGGAGCAGAATGCCATTAGCAAGAGGAGCATCGCTAAACATGCCTATATTTATTTTGAAGCTGAATTCAGGGAATTTCTAAGCGCTCCTTAAATAGCTCTGAAATGCTGAAAAGCGTGCCTCTGAGTGAAGTGTAATCCATTTCGTTTGGTATCTCAGAAATGCATTTGGTAGCTGAGTATTTTCTCCTTGAAATGTAAGTCTATTGTACAGGAAGAGAAAGAGGTGAAGAGAAAAGGACCCGCATAGAGAAGAGGTGACGCTGAGAGTAGAGAGGAAACGGCATCGGTGGGATTGGGAGCCGCACAGGCGCTGTGTTCGGAACTCTACTGAGGTTGACATTGTCCCAGAAACTTATGAATAACATCCCTGTGTGTCAGCTGGTCTCTAAGTGTGTGTGTGTGTGTGTGTTGGTGTGTGTGTGTGTGTGTGTGTGTGTGTGTGAGATGAAGCAGAAGAAGTCAGGGGCTTAGCCACTGTCTATCGTGCAGGGCCTCGTCTCTGTAAAGTCCACTGGGATTGTGAGTGAAACAGAAATGACCCAGAAAGACAGGACACACAGCTGTACAGACATCAGAATATCAAGGAAGCAGTTCAGTTCACATCAGTCTCTGCAGAGGTTGACTCACGAGTCATTTAAACATTCAGGAGAATGAAGAGGACCGACAAGCAATCATTTGTCTCGTGAATTAGCTGCATTGCCTTCATAAATTTGCTATATTGTTTTTTTATTTTTTTATCAAGCATATGGTAAAGCATTTTTCCATGTCTGCTGAAGACAACTCAATCAAACTTTCATAATCAGATTATATTCTATAGAAAAATGAGTCAAAAATGTCCATTCTAAATAATTTGCAGTGGAATTGTATTCTTCCATATTTAATATAATTTCAGTATTCTGCAGCTCGAATAACAAATGTGGAAGGTTCAGTAGGCATTGAAGATAAACATATTTAATGGACTTGAATGTAATTAAAGAAATTAGTGTGTGTGTGTGTGTCCCAGTATACTTTATTATATATTATTCCCGTTGAAAGTGACTGTCTCGACAGAATGTCTCTTTAATTCGGTCAAGTATGATGAGTGAATGGTTGTGTGAGGTCATTGGGGGATGGGAAAGCACTACCATCTGTGTTCAAATATGCCTGCTTGTGTCTCACATAAGGTGTAACCTGAGTGTTTAAGATGCACACGTAGTAATGTGTGCATAATCTGTCACACACCATTAGATGTTAGAGGGCTGGATGTTTAAAGGAGAAAGATGAAGTAAAATGAAGTGACTGTGGTCTGGTTGTTTGGTTAGTCAAACTGTTGAATTAAGGAGTTCAGCTTCAGCACTCAGCCTCATCAGTGCACTGAGTGATGCGGTCACATATTGATTTATCCTGGGTATGGAACGAAACAGATAAAACAAAGTATAAATGATAAGTCATCCTCTAAAATCTCTTTTCCTCGTGGTTCTTTGTGTTAACTTGAAAGCAACTTTTTTTTGCTTTGTCATTTCCATAGGCATTAATTGTAACTAACCTGGAAATGATGTAAGGAAAAGCAATGTATCGGTTTCGGTCTCAGTGGAATATGACTGAAGAAATCAATATGCCAGTTGGTTAATTGATGACAGAGGCACAGATTCACATCACTAATTTTTCATAGCCCAATAATCAAGAGGATTGAACCTCACGGGAAAGTGAAAGATGCTGTCATTCACTGGTGATGTAAGTTTACTAATTCACTGCAGCACAGACATACATTTACTAAAGTACCTTGGCACCGGTACTTCACACTGACATGTGTATTGATTTGGGGATGGGATATGTAAGTCAGCACTAATTTCTAACAGCATTAGCACCACCTGCTTTGCAGAGCAATCCTGTCCACCAAAATGCTTACAAGCGTCCAATACTCACTGACACATGTCTGCGAAAAACCTAAAATCAATATAATGGCTAATTGGAAGTGTGTATGTGAGTGTGCATGAAATTCTTCACAGTGTAAATGTGATCCATTGATGGATTTAGCTACCCAATAACTGATACTGGGTAATAAGGGCCATTGACACAGTTGCACTAAGGAGCTCTTAGAAATGCACAGTGAATGACTAAGTGAGCCAAGCGTGACTGTGAGTGTGTGTGTGTGTGTGTGTGTGTGTGTGTGTGTGTGTGTGTGTGTGTATGTGTGTGTGTGTGTGTGTGCGCGCGCGTGTACAGTATGTCTGCGAGTGCGTTTTCATGTGAGTATGTGTGTGTTTGAGTGTGAGTGTGTGTCAAGGCCACTTGATAAAAGGCCTAAAGGCCAAATTGAAGACTCTGACTGTGTTGTGGGTAACGATCAGTACAATCACATTCATGCCATTGTAATTGATAGCATTATTTAGAGCCCTCCTTGTTCTGGGAATAGAACAGAATCAAATAGAATAGAATAGAACAAACTAGAATGGAACAGAGCCATGATGCTGCAATAACTTTTAAGTTTCTTAGTTTTAACTTTACCACATAATGGAATCCAACTCAATCGACATTACTTAGTCTTCCGCAAGTGTGCTGTTGTGAACAACTGTGAACTGTTAAGTGAACAAAACACAGATGCATCACCATAATATTAACTATACAACACTGCCTTAAAGAATTACCAGGACTGATTTTATTACATTTCAAAGGTGTACTACTGAATTGGTAACTGGGTGACTCACTGACTGCATAGAGCTCTTCTTGCTGTACACGTCAATTAACTTCTTTAGTTCATTTGAGTTTGGTTGGTTTCACATGACTCAAGTGCACAAAATTGTAATCAAGCATGTGCAGATTTGCATTTGCTAATTGAACAATTGATATGAGTGTCTGCCCAGAAGTCAAGATTTTAAAATGTGTATGCTATATGCACACAGTACGGCACTGATATGGAGCTAGAAGAAAGCCAACTCTGACACTGCGTCCTTTCAGATTATTTTGTGGGCTATGAACGAGCCTGTGGGAGCAGTTGTGGGGAAACTGTTCCCTCAAGATGAACAATCGCATAAGCCATTTCAGCAAGTGCCCCAATAACATTGGTTGACATTTAAGTCACAAAACTCTCTAGTCTTGTACTAACAACAACAAGAGAAAGGGAAGAGGTAATGCTGGGGTGGATAGACAGGTCAAGAAAACATTTAATAAAAGCAAACTTAATAAAATGTTGGACTGTAATATGGAAGACTGCTGTTCACTTCCTATTTTCAACTATCCAAACCTCTCCTCTACAGATGATATGTCTGTTTAACTAAAGTGCAACAGAAAATATAATTTGATGAAAATGTATTTGTGACCATAAAGTGATGAGGAAGCATCATGTAATATTTACACTGGTAAACTTTTTTTTACATCTAGTTTTGCAGCACAATATCCACTTGTATTGTTTACAATGGATTTTTATGATTATGTTTTGGCAAGCTAGAGAAAGATCACAGTCCGCATTACAAAATACACAATGACTAGTTGCATAACATGTCTCTTTACATTTAACCACAACCATTATTTTCCCTAAACTGAACCCTGTTCTCGTGTGAGAGTTGAGCGCTTTGTACACGCACCATCACTCTAGAGGGCAAACAACACATTTCTTTTTATTTGGAGGACCTATTAGCCACAGGCTGTGTGGGGACGTTCATGTAGTGGCAAAAGTTGGAACGGCAAGTTTACAGACATTATGGCACATAATGACACATCTACTCTGAAAAATAACTGTAAGACTAAGGAGACGTTTTCTTGGGGGCACTTGTGGAAAAAAAAAGGCTCCTTCTGTTCATTAAAAATTACACACGATACACTATTTTACCACTATTTTCATCAAACTGTATTTTAGAAAGTCAGCGTGAGTCATACCATATTACTGCTCTGTCAGTTGGTGATGTCACTTCACTTATGCAAAGTTTTATGCATTCACTAGTTGGTGAGCAGCTTTCATGGGAACTAATGGGTGACAATAATTACATTCAGTACCTCAGAAACTTTCCAACACATAACAGGCACTAAAATTACGGTAACATCTTAATATCTCATTATATCGTTACTAAAACTCACCTGACCCACAACCCATTGAATTCATTTCTTGGGTGTTTCCTTGTCGTCCAGATCACTGTGATAGAGAGAAACTCCACGTCTGTCACTGAAGCATGCACCAAATTTTGCACTATTAGCAGTAGCAACATGCCGGAGACATATTTAAATTTCTATTTAATGATTAAAATGGGATCTGTGTCTACATGTAAACCCTTTTTGCGCATGTACGTGAAGCAAAAACATAGCATAAACAAATGCAGTGTTCTCATCAGATATGGGCACAATATCTATATATATATTAATTTTATTTTTTTTTACTGCTTGGTTGGCAAAAGCACAGCTGGTCATGCTATAGCTGCTGTAGATATCTCACCCTATATGTTTACTAGTGCTTTATCATTGTTCCCTGCTGTCTAATATTACACATTACCCCTGCAACCAACGTTTCTCCTGCCTGGTGTGCAGCATAAATTAAAGAATAAAGTTGGTCTCATGCCATACCTGTGATCGTTAAGATTATCCATTGTGAAAGTCCAATCCTGTGAAACCTTAAAACCGTGTTAGATTTTCTGCTAATCTGCGAAATATAAAGTACACCTGGAACCAACTTTTGATTTATTATATTTCCTATAAAAGTTTTTAGAGTTATATCATAAAATGGATGTAAATATTGTCACTGACTCCTAGGGCGCAGGCAAGGTAATGTGTAGCTAACAAACTACTGCCTGGAGCGATCACCTCTCTCCTGCTGTTTTCTGTCCTTGTCTGCAGCAACATAAATACATGTGTGTGTGTCTGTGTGTGTGCGTAATGCGTGCGTGGGTGTGTGCGTGAGTGTGTGAAGTATCTACAGTAAATGAATCAGCAGCAGCTTTTACCCTGACACAGGGGGAGGGAGGAGAGAGAAGGAAGAGCAGAGGAGAAGGAGGAGGGAAGGTAAGGAGATGAGATACAGGGAGCACAGAGAGGGCAAACTGTATTCAAAAGGGCAAGGAGAAAACTGGATAAAGATAGAGAATTGCGCAGTAAGCATTTTTGTTGTGTGTCAAGAGATGGGCAAAGGGGTATTATAAGACAAGAAAAAGCAATAAAAAACACAGGACATTTTCAGTATTTACAGCTACAACAGAGCCACGCAGTGAAATCATGTTTGTAGTCATACTTCTTGGACTCAATTTCTGCTCAAAAAAGTCAGGCAGAACTGTTGGCGTGTTAATAATTGGCCAATGTAACATATAATTATAGCTATAAAACCCTCCTCATTAAGCCTCACTGCACTAACGGTACATTTGCTTAAAAATCATTTCATTTAAACACTTTTTAAAATATTGTAAACAGTAGTAATAGCACGTTGGACAAACCCAGTGACCAGCGAAAGCTAACCAGCTTTTCTCCAAACTGTTTTCTCCAAACTCACAAGCCCAAGATTGAGGTCCATTATTTTCGTTTTTTATTGATTTTCACAGAAAAACACCCCTTATTTCTCAAAGAACCACATTGGTTTATACCTATTTTCACCCAGATGGCCACATGCACCTAAACATTTTTTGTTTGCAGCTTCAAGGGAATACTCTCTATTATTATTTTTGTAACTTGCCTACCTACAGTGCCTATAAAAAGTATTCAGCGCCCCTCAAATGTTTTTTCCTTTTATTGCTTTTCAAAAATAAATCCTGCACAATTTGGCTTTTTTTTTTGACAAGAATATACCCCCCAAAAAAGACTCTTTTAGGTCAAAGTGAGAACAGATTTCTACAAAGTAATGTCAACTAATTAAGAATACAAAATGTAAAAGAGATGATTGCGTAAGTATTCGCTCCATCTAAAGTGATTTTCTTATTTCAACATTTCAACACATGTAGAGTCAGCTGGTGAGTGAAGAGAGGTACATATTGAAACAATCCAAACCTTATTGATCTTGATGTAAGAACGTAACTACAATTAATATTTTTATATAATAAGGCATCAAATGATAGTGGAAAAACAATGCGATGAAATGGACATCACTTGTAGAGATGACCTTAATTAACAACCAAAGCCACAAAGCAACTAAAAAGGTAGTTATTTAATGTTCTAGGCTACCCTTACATTGTCTACACATTGTCAGCAACAGAATCCCTTTGCACTGCCCAGAGCTATTGTTTTCCTGTGGACAGATTGAAGATGCTGAGCTTGACAGCAGCACTACCTGGTTGTTGTACTCCATCCAAATATTACGTGTCACCGCTGACCTCAAAGTTCATCCAGTTTCAAGCTGAGCTCGTTTCTTTGTGGCGTTTTTATGTTTGGCTAATGTATTCACGCGGCACTCATCTGTGATGTACTATAACTTTAAATCATTCCAGAATCATTCTTGGCAATAAGACTACAGCATGGCAGGATGTCAGCAGTCCAGTGGGGCTGCACGGTTGTCAGTATTCCCAGTAGCCTCCCCTCTATTTGATGTAACCCTTTTTCGCGCTGTGTTCTGTAATTCACCTAGCTCATACCAATGATCCTCTGAGAAAAAAGTGGTCAAAAATACATTTAGGAAGGAGGTGGCCAGAGAAGGAAGAGGCAGAAAACAAGGAGACGGACAGATGGAGACAGAGCGGTGGGCAGGGTATGCTGGTGATTGATGAGACTACAGGGGAGAGCTAGACTTCTGACGTGGTGCGATTCCACTGATTTATATTTAAGGGAGTGCTCTATCGCTCTCCGAGGGGTGAAGGAAAGACGAGAGGGAGGAATGAGGTGAAAGGGAGGACATTAGATCACCCTGGCAAACCAATCTGTCAATCAGATGGGTTGTTCTTCTGTGAGCAGGCTTGCACGTCTGTATCTGGTAGTTAGCGTATGTGTGTGCGTTTCAGTTGAATTTCTTTGTATTTATGGCTCTCTGTTTGTACCTGTGTTTTCTGCCAATGAGGCGTTGCGTGTGCTCGTGAGTTTCCACGGGTTTGTGTGTTGCATGTGTTAGTTTGTGTGCTTCTTCATCTGCATGGCAGCAAATGAATTGCTGTAAATAATCACTGTTTATCTTTCTTTTTTTCTATTTTTTTAAAAATGGCCGTGTCCGTGTGCACGTTTGTTTTGCATGAGCAGGTTTTTGTGCGTGAAAACAACAAAAGAAAAAAAGCACTGAACTTTTTTCAAAGGTAGCCACAGTTGCAGTGCGTACACACGACAGACACACACACATGGAAACTCCCTTGTGGCCAAACGACACATGCATTAAACCCTTCAAGCAATTAAAGCACTTCAGCAATATCTCCGTATCCAATCATAAGACTTAAGATTACGGCTGTGACCAATGAGGATAAAACGCTTTAACTCTGTGAATCTGTCACATATTCAAACACTCATGTTTGGCTAACGGGGCGTGAAAATCGCAAATCTCCATAACCAATCGCACAGCATTCAGGTAAATACAATTTAAGTAATTTGCTCAGATGCAAACTGACTCACTGATTATATAATGTTTAAATCCATAATTCATTTATATTCAGAACTGGCGGGGATTAAATACACAACAGTGTAAACCTGGTGACAAAATAAAGAGAAATAAAAAAAATAAAAAATATTCCCTCCACTAAATAACGAAATAAAACCAAAGCAACAAAAGTAATTAGTGCACAGCAACTGGCATTGACAGCAATAATTATTAACAGAGAGCAGCTCCTAGTTATCAGCCTGTTTTTGCTGGTTTGGCTGGAATAAATTGCCAGATGATTTGATCGCATCGTGTCGCTTTTATGAACCGTTTTATGACACAGAATAATGTCTCGAGTTGAATTTCACTGAGATTATTTACTGTTTAAGTGTATCAGTCACACAAGCTGAGACTGCATCCACACACACACACACACACACACACACACAAAAACAGACTAGAGTCACACAGAGATCAACGCACACACAAACAAACACACGCACTCGCATCCAGGGCAGACATCAAACAAAGAGCCACAGACAAAGGCAAAGGCACATGTCGCGATGCACATGGGAACCAATCTGTGATCACGACCGGGGTAATAGTGGAGCCTCAGAGGGGAGTAGCCCCAGGCTTACCTTAACATGTATGACAAGATCAGACAGAATATATGCATGCTGTATACAAAACAACAGCAATAACAACAAGTCTGGTAAAAAAAAAAAAAAAAAAGGCGCACATGCACGACAAGCATGTGCCAGTGGCAATGTATGCAGGTGCTCATGCATTTCTGAGTATGCGTGCATGCATGGTTTTCTTATCGATTTTTTGGTATGACCGGCTGTGTGTCTTAGACTGTGAGTGCTTTCTCTACTGTATGGCCAATGCAGGTCAATTAATAATGTAACACTTGCAGAGGTAAAGGAGGCCTGTGTGTGTGTGTGTGTGTGTGTGTGTCTGTGGTGGAAGCATAGAGGGGGGAAAAAAAGACAGCGGGAGACAAAGAGAATGAGGAGATGGGCGAATGCAGGGGGGGAAAGATGCCACAACACAGGGACAAACAAGCAGGATCTGTGGAGGGATGAAAAGAAACAGAAGGAAAAAAATACAGACTCTGTTTCTCCAACTGTTAAGATTTTTATTTTTATGTTTTCCCAATTAAAGGAAATCTGTAGATTTAGAAGTTTTAGAGAAATTCCAACTCTGTCTCATAGCAACTGTCAATAATTAAGCTAGAAGCAGGTCAGTGTCTTGCTCGAGGGGTCTTCAGTGGCTGTTTGCAGATTCAAACTTTGACTTTGACTCCAACCTTTCCTCACCCGACATGTCGATGAACGTGCATTTACATATACATTCTTGAAACGTTCATGCCCACTCGTTGATCTTATGTTTACGTGCATTTGCCAATTACGAGTATGCCATCTCTCCTAGCAGAAGCAAGACGATTCAGCGAAAACAGGAGCAGCTTGTGTTTCATTAACGTGATCGCCATGTTTCCAGGAAATGATTCACTCGCCGTGAAAGTAAATAAAGCGGAATAATTTGCTAAAACAAGCTCGAAGTCCGCTTATCATTAGAGAGGCCCGAGCGAAAGAAAAAGCGAGGAGGACTGGATGTATGTTTCCAGTAACAAGGACAGAGGGGGAAAAAATAAGTAAATAAGGGATCTGCAGTGTCAGCCATGGAGAAGATGATGTTGGGGAAAAAAAGCATTGCTGTAGGTAGGCAGGTTAATACGCTATACCTGGTGTGTTCTTTTAAAACCATTACAGAAAAATGTGTTATTAAAATGCAGCCATTGTGTTCGGTCTGATGTGTTTGGGATGAGGTGGGGATAGAGAAAGAGAGCCATGGGTACAGACCGGGTGGATGAGATTAAAGAGGTTGGGAAGGAGATGAGAAAGGAGGGAGGAGGGGGGGATTTTATTTTCTCTTTTGCGGAGATGCGAGAAGCATGGGAGGAAATGATGGGAGGAAGAAGAGGAGAAGGTGGTCAGGGGGAGAAGGGAGGACTTCTTTGAGGAGATAAGAATGGAGCAGTGGAGGGTTACATCACTGCATGGCCAGAGACGCAGTGTAACTGGTGGCCCGAGAAAAAGTATGGTGTGCAGCCAAACAGGAAGAGGGAGCGAGAACATGTCAGAGTTTGTGATTATGTGTGTGTGTGTGTGTGTGTGTGTGTGTGTGCAAGCACATGAAGAAGCCAATAGTTGAAGGGAGGTGAGGGTACCGAGGTGCAAAAGAGGAAGTGATGAGGATGAATGTGAGTGTGTGCACGCATGACAACGTGCGATGGTGCAGAGTGAGAATAATAAGGAGGTGTGTTCTTTCCTGCAGACAATGGGGGCCGAGGGTGGGTGTGTACGGTCCTGTGGGGGGGGGATGCGGGAGGACATAGAGTGGGAAAGAAGGTGAGTGTCAGAGGACCGTAACATGATGTTGGGGGGGGCGCAGTTTAGGTAGGTGTGGGAGAGGACAGCTGCATGTACAGTAAAAAGGAAACAAAAAAAAACACAAAACCGTGCTGATGGTGGAGGAGGATAATAAAGGGACAGGGGAAAAAGAGTGGGAGGACGATAAGGAAGGGGAGGAGAAGAGGGTGGATGGATGGAGGTGGGTGCTGGTGAGACAGACACAGAGGAAGGGAGCGAGGAAAAAAAAAAAAGACGACTAAGAGTGACTTGCTGCAGCAGAGCTCCTCACCCACAAAGGAACCCCGTGCAGCCACAGCTACTACTGCAGCTGCGACCGCTGGAAGTTACGTATGTGTGTGAGTGTATGTGTGTGTGGGAGTTTGAGACCAAGTTGTAGTGTGTGTGCATGAATGTGTGTGTGTGTTCATTTTAACCTGTGGTGGGAACTGCGGCTTTGAAAGCCTGACCACATGCAACACTGAGGTCTGAATCTCTGCAACACACTGCAGAGTGGCAGTGCAGAAGTGGGTTAGAGAGAGAGAGAGAGAGAGAGAGAG